>NC_056728.1:1897066918-1897366918 GCF_019279795.1 Protopterus annectens | reverse complement strand
GGACACTGCATTACACATAAAGAATATTAGGGGCCACTGCTGCTCTTCTCAATGTGCATGTGCATCAGGCTCAAGTCTATGTTGATGTTGCTGCTGCTGCTAGACAAGAAGGTGAAGGGTGTTTAGACCCTGTTTAACTTTTCATTGTCTGCAAGAGGTGGAAATAGTAGAGCACTACAGGGTGGATAGAGACACTCTCCAGTTACTCTGCAACCTATGTTGTTCTCAACTGAGACCAAAGGCAAGCTGAGGGGAACTAATACCTTTGGAGACCAAGGCATCTGTAATGCTCAGAACTGTAGCTACAGAAACCTTACAGAGACCAACAGGGGACATGCTGGGGGTGTCACAGGCATCAGCCTCCAGGATCCTACATCCTACATCAGTTCCTGAATGCTATGTTACAGCATGCCAGTGACTGTATATATTTTCTCTGTATCCCCAAAGACAGAGCTAAAACTATGCAGGGTTTCTACCCCATTGCACACTTCCCTGTAGTCTTGGTTGCCATAGTCTGCATGCAAATTGAGATCAAAGCACCACCCATGGAACAGTGAAGGGTGTATATAAACAGAAAGGGCTTCCACTCCATTAACTGCCAGGTAGTGTGTAATGTTAAAGGGATCACCCTGAATGTGTGTGCTGGCAACCTTGGCAATTACTATGACTCCCATATCTGGCACAACTTATGGCTCAACCTAATGTTTTCCAGGGAGGTTATGCCAAAAAGCCATTTACTGGGGCATGCAGTGTATGCACTTAAACCATGACTGATGACACCCATCACAAATTCACACACAACCAAAGAGGAATATTATAATGAGGTACATGCATCAAGAAATATTACAGAGTGAGTGCTTGGGCTGCTGAGATCACCATTTCAGTGCCTAGATACATCGAGTGGGCCTATAGTACAATCCCTGTACTTGTGCTGAAATTATCACTGTCTGTGCTATCCTACACAATGTTATCCTGAAAAAACAGCTGTAACAGGAACATCAGGGGGAAGGAGCACACATTCTATCACCACTGGCAGGATCACCACAGCCACTTGCAGGTGAGAACTCAGAGGAGAAACCACCAGCTGCTGCATTCACAATATACCCTCTCCCTGGCCAGGTGACAATGGATAGTACACATGCTCATATGAAAAGGGGTGCAGCTTTCATCCTTAGCACATACACACAGTAAAACTGATGCCAGCCAATGCTCACAACCTTTACTTATCCATGTAATGGCTGTGTACTGCTAGCATCAGATATAGTTAGGCACAAATTACAACAGTGGTAGCTGCAGTACTATCAAGGTAAGTGCTTAACCTTGAAAAGAAAAATAATTTGGTGAGTACACAAATGAATGACAGGTCCTTGCATGCAGTTACTTGAAAATGTATCTAAGTAGAATGTGTGTGAGTTTTCCAGCAATGACATCAATATGTGACAGGACTGACTTATGTTGATATATTTCTGCCATTTATCAGCTAACATGCCTCAGACATCGAAAATACACACAATAGAAAAAGCAGTGCAAAGTCTAATTACCCCTACATTATCATATGTAGAGCAATAAGCCTCACTGAAGTATCAGCAATTCCAAGGTAGTATTCACAAAAGTAAAAAAAAGGCTGCAAGAAACCAGTAAGTTTCAAAATAGCATCACCAGTACATAGACTAAGCACCCTGTGCATCAGAAACATGCATGCATATCCCTGAATCCAAAAGATAGAAACAAGATGATGGCACATTTATCATCATTTGCACAGGGTGGGGTTGGGGGGGCAGGAGGCCAAGGCTAACACAAACATAGTGAGTGAGCGTGAGTAACAAAGACAGGCAGGCAGAAATATAGCTAATTATCAAACGGTCACTGAGAATCATAAATGTCTCATGTACCTGTTATGTGTGTGTGTCTGTATGGACACTCGATGGGAAATGTGTTTATGTGTGTCTTCATGAACACAGCCACACTCAGTGCTAGCTCTGCATCCTGGCATGTCGGATCAGTGTGAGTCATGCATGGCAGAGGAATCAGTTCATTGTCATTGCCCTCGACCATGAGAAGTGGCTATGCTAGGAGTTGCACTGGCGTGTCCTTGGCCATGGTCAGATGTGCTGGTACTACCTGAATATGAGTGATGTCTGCTGGATGAGCTCTCCTCTCAACTATGCTCAGGTCATACCTCTCAACCTCTTATAGCAAAGAATCTGGAAAAAAAATGAATAAAAGTGGGACTAAGGCCCAAACATAGGAGCAATTTTTAAATATTGCTCTTACAAACTTAGAAAGTTGATAGAATAAAAGTTTTTACATTGGCATGATTTTTCTGAAGGGTATGAAGCCTGAAAAACAAATATCTGTTGTTATTTTCTAACTTAAATCTTAAATGATTTTCCACTAGTTTGCCAGAAAATCACATTTTTATGAAAAATGGACCAAAAATATGAGGCAAAAATCTGGACATTCTATGAAAATCTGTACATTTGAGAGGTATGGCACAGATCGTAAACCCCATAGCCTACCTTGTCTGGATGTGGACAATTCGACCACTGACCAAGCAGTGGAAGTACTGCCCCTTTGAGAGTGGAATCATGCACAGCCATGTTGACTAACACCAGATGATGTTGCAGACCTATGGCCATGTGGATGTAGTCCCATTCCCAGCAGGCAGTCCATCACAAACACTTCCCATTCCATCATGTCATTCATCCGGCTCATTGAACTGGACACACAGTGGTGACAGTCATGCAGGTCAGCCTGCACCACATCTAGAACTGTAATCAAGTCCTTGGAGGCCCTAGTGGAACATACCTGTGCCTGCATGAGAGCCCTAAACATAAGTCAAGTGTCACATAATCAAGCACCAAGATCAGGTGGAAAGTGGACAACAGGCCTCATCTGAGCACCTCTACCAACCCACCTGTGTGGCACCTCACCCACACTTTCACTACAGCCAGAATCAACTGGAGCTGAAGTCACAATAGCCACACTACCCTGATCAGGTGTGCCACCCTCAACCTGTCCAGTATATGAAGGCACAGTGGACTGAGTATGTGTATGCATACTGATTGTGACTGAAGAGAATACAGGGGGGTTGTGAGTCACAACCTCAGTGTGAAATTCAATATTATATTCAATATTCAATATAAACAAGAATTCCATTTCCTCTAATTCACTCTCTCGCCTAGTTGGCATTACTTCTTTTGGTAACTATTGCAGCATGATGTTTTTACTTTTAACTTCATATCCAAATGTATCTTATATTGAATTGATTTTATTTAGTATTACTACCCACTGTGACCTATAATTGTCATTATAAGTATGTCTACCTGCTGTGATCTTTAATTTTTATTGTAACTCTTCATTTCAAATGTAAATGTAAACGTGTGTAACTTTGTATTTTTTTGTAGCTTTTCTCCCCAGGACTCCATTGAAAACGGGTTCTTCTTGGCCCAATGGACTATCCTGGTAAACCAACTACAGATAAAATAAATAAATAAATATTGTCTGATCTGATTAATATACAGTGATTAACTAGAAATATATGGACTGAAAATCTTCCACACAGAGAAGTTTCTTACACTGTTTTGTTTTTGGACCCACTACACTTTAGTGGGTTGTTTTGAGACTTTGGGGATACCATGGAGATTATTTGTTTTTTATCACACATTTAAAGGCAAATGATACAAAATGTACTATAGACTGCATGTCTGAGATGACTGCAGACATAAGGAAAGAATGAACACAATACAAAGAGAAAACAAAGCAACATTTTTGCAAACATATTCATAAATGGTTGTGTGATCACTCATTGCAATAAATATGTTAGCCACACATATAACTAACTGAGCATATACAAGTGTATGTCCTATTAATACTGTAGAAGAAGTGTGAAAGACTTGAATGCACTTGATTTGTTTGCTGTTGCAAAGTTGTATCTGTGGGAAGAGAGAGAGCACATTACGTTTTTTTTTTTTCTTTTTTGTAATTTCATTACTCTGATAGTTCAGATCTAGAACTAATTGTTTAATATGTGTTTAACAGTAATTTTTTCTTGGTCTTTAACATTTGTGCACTGCGTGGCTTAGAGTAAACACTCTCAGATATATAAAAATTTAAAAATGAATGTCAGTTGCCTTAGGAAGCTCAATCATGCTTATAGGCATTGCATGGCAGTCATTAGCTTGGATGATAATGACAACAGAAATTACAGCTGTGACCCAGATGTGTGTGCAGCAAAACATGTAAAGACATTGAGGTGCACAGTAGATATGATACATAGACCATGGTTCAAGTTCCAAAGTATTTGTTTTACTGAGGAATGGTCATATAATGAGTATTAACAGAAATACTCTATATTCACTTTTGCCTGTGTCATTTGCACATTACTCAGCTGTGCATAAACAGGGTTCACTGCTGAAGGGAAAAAATGAAGCAATGTTACTTGCATCGCCTTCCTTCACAGAAATAGTTTAAGCAGAGATGTATAGCCATCAGTTCTCTGGCGAGTCAAGGTTCTAATCCCCTACTTTCCATTTTTTATTAATAGTGTTCCCTTGTAATTTTTAACAAAAGTAGTAATATAAAGATAATTAAACACAAAGATAACTATGTATAGCTGGTTGATTGAGCAAGACACATGGTATCATATCTATTATATGTTTAATTGGTGTAGCATGATGATTCCGATTCTGTAATTATAAATGTATTTTCAGGCCTGGGATGGACTTCATAATTTACTGACAGTCATCTACACACGGTTCATAATAAAAATATAGCTGTAAAAAAAAAGAATTTATTGTGTGGTCTGAGTTTAGAACTCAAAAATCTACTCTGAAAGTAGCGCAACTATATGCATTTCCTGTATATTGTCACACATCACTCCTGCATTACATCTGAAATAAACCAGGACCTTGATGTGCCATACACATATATGGCTAACTAAAGTATAGCACCACTCAATTTTTAAGGTGTATATTAGTAGTGAACATGTTTGGCAAAAACTTCTGTTCTGGCAATGAAGAAAAAACACATATCTGAAATATATGTATTCCCTTTTTTACATAGGCTTGAATCCCACATTGTACAAATTATTTTTTTCACTGCGTAAAGTCCCTCAAAATGTGTGTCACATCAAACAAGTGATCCATCCAAATTCAGGTCTTAAAACCCAAGTCATTTAACATATCAGTGTTGAGCACTGGATAAACTGTTGTCAGGTGTAGCAGCACACATGGCATAAATTTATGCTGTCACATTGCTGTTCATATTTCATAAACTGCCTTCCTCTTTGTTTGGCAATGTTGCACTCTGCTTAACATCATGCAAACAAGGTTGGCATGGTTGTGCAGCTTTGTGCACTGGCCATAAAATGAGATATCACAAATTGGCTGGAAAACACTTTTACTGTTGTTGGAGGACCTCTGCAGACATTGCAGGAACTGGGAAGGATGGTACCCAATTCAGGACTCAAAGGTGGTGTGTGGAGGCATCAAAAACATTTATTGCACTCCTCATAAAGTACTACAGTCATAAGCTGCTGCAGGGGAACTATACTGGGTCTCAATATAAGTTAGAGGCTTGGAACATTCTAGTCAAGGCTGCCTCCAGTGTGTCTGGCAAATCATGTACTGGGGAGCAATGCATGCACTACTCTAATGACCTGAAATGTTGTAAGCAGGCACAACTCAAACAGTGGCATAATGAGTTTTGGATTGCGGATATCCCACAGTTGGGTAAATATACAGAAAAAGCAACTTTAAATGATATTGAAAGCTGTAGACAACCAAGACTGGCCTGCATAATGCTCTCATGTCTCTTTTTCTCTCCTTTATTTTATAGCTGCTTGTGATATTTCGCTGAGCAGAGAGGTACATGCTGAAAGATTAGAAAGACTCAGAGAGGGAAGGGATATTTATACAGCACAAATGAACATATTAAAATGATTGCTCCTCCATACCTTACTAGCAATTTAAGCATGCAGATCTTAATTGTAAAAGAAAGTATGTATGCTTTCATCTGTAGCAATTGGTAATTGTGTCAGGCAAGTGTAATAGTATATTCAGATTTGGAGGGTTGAATTTCCACAAGAAAAAAATATTTATGTATTTACTCAGAAAGTCCAACTGGGATGGAGCTGATTTTCAGCAGAGCCTTGAAGAGAAATGCTCCAGATGCATGTCTTTGGAATGTATGTGAAAACCCATGCAAATGCAGGGAGGACATGCAGACTCCACACAGAAGGCACCCCAGCTGAAAATCAAACCAGAAAACCTCCTGTTGTGGAGAGACAATGCTAACAACCACAACACTGTGCTACTCAAGTGCATTCAAATTACAACAGTATAATTTTTTTTAATTTTAATTCCAACAACATTGACTTTAATGCAATTTTGTTAGCCTTAATCTGTATTACCTTTAAAAACATTTATGAAATATATATGTATGTTGCAAGGATTACTTGTTACAATTCACAATCCTATTTTGGATTTGGAAAGTTATGTAGAATAATAAAAGTATATTTATCATAATAAAGAAGTAATGTGTAACATATGATGGCTGTAACCATCTGTTTCCTTTTTTGTCTCACCCCATTCCTTATCTCTGTTTTTTATTGTATATATGTAAACCCAACATTCTGATGTCATACTTTTCTGCCAAAAAACAAAATGCTTTTAATCACAGGGAGGTAGGCCATCTGCTACAGCTCAGCCTGCCAACCCTCTACTGGCTGCCAGACTAACACCCAGCACATCTGGAATACAACCCAACTATACTGCTTCCACAGCCCTTGCACTACCTGGCCCATCCACATCAGGTAGCATTGCCCCTGCTGCTGGTGCATTAGCACCCTCTGGGAGTATTTTGGAGGTGGGGATTACATCAAGAGCTAGGAATTGCCAGGGATGGTGTATGAGGTATTAAAAATTAGTATCGGTGCCCACCTCAACTGTCAAGAGACGTTGCTCCTTAGAAGGCGAAAAAGGTTCCCACATCAAGCAATCGCACAGGGAGCCAAGGAAGGGGATAGTAATGACTGTGCAACATGATTGCATTATTGTTACCCATCTGTGTTGTGGTGACAGTCCAATTTCATCCAATTTTCTATACATGTTCACATTATAGTGGTAAATAAGTGGATAGCTATGGTTCTTTCTTAATTCTCTCCTGCATATTCCTTTATTACTTCCCCTTTTTTCTTCCCCTTGCTTGCCCCCCTTTTCACCACTTTCCTATATACTCCATTTTCATAGCTTTAATTTATTGAAAAGATAGAATCACGCACCACACACATGGCCAGAAATGGCCCATAATAAAGCCTTCATATGTTTGTCTTCTGTATTTGCACAGAGTTTGGCATCACACACCAGTACTGAGTAGGGGAGAATGACTCTTCATGTCCTATGGGAAAACCTGGTGCATTTTTGGAATCAGCCTCACTGGTCCAGGTTTCTCCGCCCAATGCTGCTTAAACTTGCTGTACCAAAGGAATGTAGAGTTAAACCAGAGTAAAGACAGCACTTTGAAACATATAGTCTGAGAGTTATTTAGACTGCCAAATGTAACAAAATGCAAATTACTCTGTGGAGTCTTGACATATATCACTGGTATGAAGATTTTGTTGACAATATCTCATTTTCTTCTAGGGTTTGATGGCAGATGTATCTGTCATCATTTCTAGTGTCATGATATATGTGTATGATATAATCACCCACATATTAAAATTTTAAAAAGTTATGATTTTTCATGGAGCTATATTAATTAATGGCCATCCTCACTGCTATCACATATTTAGTTAACTTTGGTTTGCTTGTCATAAGCCTGTTGTCCCTCTTCTAAGCCTTCTTTAGCCTTATGTCATTCACTCCATGCTCCACAACATGTATGGTTAATAATGACAAAAGACCAAAAAAATTACCATGAATATGCCATTAAACAAAACACTATTAGATGTACATTCATCTGTCCTTGTATTCACCCCATCACTCCAACTCCTCTTTATATGTGTGTATCTGTTAGGCTGATGGATGATTTCTGCAGACTGACTTGACTGAGCTGATGGCTAATACTAACTTGTTACCTTAATTCATAAGTTCATCATTGTTTGTGTACCTTGGATTGTTATAAAATCATCTGTAGGATTCTGTTTTGACATGTGCAGGTGAAGCTGGATGAAATCTTCATCTAATGTGATATGCAAACTGTCCTTACTGTGATAAAAAAAATAAATAAATAAATAAATATATATATATATATATATATATATATATATATATATATATATTTTTTTTTTTTTTTTTTTTTAATCAGTTGCTCATACTGTAACTGTCTTAGTTGCTCTTCTGCATGCTGTTATCTGCTCAGTCGCTCGTACTCTGCACTTATTACTGCTTGTTAGTAGCCTTCTAATTTACTGCCTTCTGCACTTGTTTTTTAGTCATTTGTTAATTTAATTGCATTTATTTGAACTGTATTTGCCGTAGTGTTGCTACACACTTGGGTGTGCTGGCCTACACTACAATATGAACTGTATTTACTGCTGTTTTAGCTGCTTTTCTGTAACAAAAAAAAAAAATTCTAAGCTTGTTTCCTGCATTTCCTGTAACTCGTCAAGTCCAGATACAGACTTGCTGTATCCAGGAGAGCTGGTAAGCTTCTGAGCCCCCCAAGCCTTTCTGTGTTGGAGGGAAGCCTTCTAGCTTATCAGTGGGAGTGATAAGCACTAAGTAGCCTATCTACCATGGGAAGAGTGGGTTTTGGCCCTGAAATTGTAGTTCAGTGGCCGTTTGGGCAATTTTTCCATCTCTTTCTACTTTCTGGTTTAAAACCTGTTTTGCGTTTGGTTCCTGCCCTTCCTGTAACTAGTGTAGTCCAAGTACAGATTTGCTGTATCCAGGACTGTTGGTAAGCTTCTGAGCCCCCCCCAAGCTCTTCTGTGTTGGAGAGAAGCCTTCAAGCTTATCAGTGGGAGTGGTAAGCACTAGGTAACCTATCTGCGACAGGAAAAGTGGTTTCTGGCACAGAAATTAAAGTTTATTGACTGTTTGGGAAACTTTTCCATCTCTTTCAACCTTCTGATTTAAAAGTCTGTGTTTGTGCTTGTTTCCTGCCTTTCCTGTTACTAGTCTAGTCCTGGTATAGATTTGCTGTATCCAGGACTCTTTGTAAGCTTCTGAGCCCCCCAAGCCTTTCCATGTTGGAGGGAAGCCTTCTAGCTTATCAGTTGGAGTGGTAAGCATTAGGTAGCCTATCTACCACAAGAGGAGTGGTCCCTGGCCCAGAAATTATAGCTATTGGCTGTTTGAGCAGTTTTTCCATCTCTTTCAACTTTCTGGATTGAAAGCTGCACTTGTGCCTGTTTCCTGCCTTTCCTATAACTATCCTTGTCTGGTTACAGAGTTGCTGTATCTAGAATTGTTAGTAAGCTTCTGAGCCTCCCAAGCCATTCTGTGTTGGAGGGAAGCCTTCTAGCTTATCAGTGGGAGTGGTAAGCACTAAGTAGCCTATCCTCCATGGGAAGAGTGAGTTTTAGCCCAGAAATTGTAGTTTATTTGGCCATTTGGGCAGTTTTCCATCTCTTTCAACTTGCTGGCTTAAAAGCCTATGTTTGTACTTGGTCCCCACCTTTCCTGTAACTAGTCTAGTCCAGGTACAGATTTGCTGTATCCAGGACTCTTTGTAAGCTTCTGAGCCCTTCAAGCCTTTCTGTGTTGGAGGGAAGCATTCTAGCTTATCAGTGGGAGTGGTGAGCATTAGGTAGCCTATCTACCACAAGAGGAGTGGTTCGCGGCCCAGAAATTGTAGCTACTGGCCTTTTGGGCAGTTTTTTTCCATCTCTTTCAAAGTTCTGGTTTAAAAGCAGCATGTGTGCTTGTTTTCCACCTTTCCTATAACTAGCCTAGTCCAGATACAGAGTTGCTATATCCAAGATGGTTGGTAAGCTTCTGAGCCCAGCAAGCCTTTCTGTGTTAGAAGAAAGCCTTCTAGCTTATAAGTGGGAGTGGTAAGGACAAGGTAGCCTGTCTACCATGAGAGAAGAGGTTCTTGGCCCAGAAATTGTAGTTTATTGACCATTTGGACAGTTTGTCTGTCTCTGTCAACTTTCTGGTTTAAAAGACCACATCTGTGCTTGTTTCGCATGTTTCCTGTAACTTACCTACTGGGTAGCATTAAAAAGCCTTAAATTGATACAAGCCTTCTAGCTTAGAAGAGAGACTTTGGAGTGATTAAGTATCAGTTTTCTGTACTTTCTTGCTGTACTTAACTGTTTTCCACCTAAACGCAGATTTTCCAGCATTTATTGTGATTTAAAAGCTTGTTTTTTTCACATATTGTACTTATTTGACTGCCTGCACTTTTAAAAAAGTTGTTTTTTGTTTAAATAATTTGTTTAACTGTTGTAGGTTACACATTAAAGTATGATAGCCTTTTCTGATCGTTTGTAGTCGTTTAAAGCTGTTTTAAGTGTATTTTTTAATGGTTTTGCCTTATCTTTTCAAAAAAAAAAAAAAACAAAACAAAAAAATAATTCCTTGTTTCCCATCTTTCTAAGCTAGTATAGTCCAGTTTTCAGGCTAGTGCTGAATTCAGGGCTGTGATACTAGTTTCTGAGTTGCCCATACCTTACTTGGATAGAAGGAAGTTTCTCTGTTCACCTGTGGGAGAGGGGAGCTTTGAGCAACCTATCTGTCCCTGGAGGAGTGGTTCCAGCCGTGAAGTTAGTAGTTTATTGGCCATTTTGGGCTAATTTCTATCTCTTTCATTTCCCTACTACAAAAAACTGCGTTTGCACGGTTTTGCACACCGGGCAGTGCTGGTTAGCTATGGTTAAATTATTCCCGACTCCACTAAGTCTCCTCTTCAGTTTTTCCCTTGAAACTAGTCTAACTCTCAACGTAAGCATTCAAAAAGCATCTTACAGCCCAGCCCTTGCTCAGACCTAATAGCAAGCACTAATATACCCTGACACTGATTGCCCAGCAGGGCAAGGCTCTGTATTCACCCCTCACCAACCAAACAACTAAGCAGATCAGCCTACTATTCAGGCATGATCAAAGGGCAACTTCAGGTGCACTATCTAGTCCAGCTGGTGAATCTGGGTATCCTGAGCCAATGTTACAACTGCCTCATGTACACAGACAACCCTCTCCTCCTACCACAAAACACTAACATATGTGAGAGATGCAATTATACAGCCAAACTGGAAGCTAAGCTGTCTCCACCCAAGACTGGAACAGACAGTCAAGAGGAGAAGGTTAACACTTGCACCACACCTCCAGTCGCACACAAACCAACTAAAACAGCACTGGCAAAAAATACACATACATACACAAAATCATACTTTGAGGCTCTAAATAAAAACCTGCAAAAGCATCAGAGACCTCCAAAGCAGATATCCAAACATCAGGAGCAAAACCAAAGATAACATATAAAAGGGGGAAAAATATAAAAGAATGGTTGGATATAAGAGAAAATAGAGCAAAAAATATTTCTAAAATGACAAAATGTGGAACCTGTAGATATTGTAGATTTATAAATGATGGACCGTATGTGGTAATAAATTCTTATGGAAAAACTATACAATGTCCAGGAAAATGTAATTGCAATACATCAAAACTAGTTTATGTGGCAACCTGTGTATTATGTGAAGCATTCTATGTCAGTAAGACAAACTGGAGACTAAAGGATAGAATAGCCGAGCATCAAAGAGCAATTAGAAAATAAAATAAATGTGATGCTTTATTTATTCATAGTAAAAAATGTATCAATTTTAAAAAGTTTATTTTCTTTATAATAGAGTTTTTGTAGATGGGAGGGGAGGGGACATAGAAAATGAAGTAGAAGTAAAAGAAATGAAATGGCAGATGCGTTTAAACGCTCAAAATTCTCCAGGGTTGAATGACAACATTTCTTTGAAACCACTGTTAAAACAAAGAGCAAGTGCAATAAAATAAAGTTTGGGAGGTATATATATATATATATATATATATATATATATATATATATATATATATATATATATATGTGTGTATATATATATATATATATATATATTTATACTAAATTGGTATACATAATATATGGTTTTATGTAAGTGTGGATGAAGTTGTTTTGTTTTATTTAACTAATAGGAAATTATGTAATTAATTAGTTAATTAATTGTGTGAAATGATTGTATGCTGCTTCTTTTTAAACATCAAGATTTTGAAACCAAAATGACTCTGATAATGCTATACACATTTAGCGAAAACGCTTAGTCTTTTGTTGTGTAAAATAAATTTTCGGTTATTAACGTCTTAATTACGTGGTTGGAATTTTTATTTTTAATTAGTTTGGTGTTTTACACTAACAATTTAAACAGTTTGTTTTCTGACCCGCTTAAAGAGACGTGATGGAAGCAGCAGTGAAGGAATTAACCATAGCCGTGGAGAAATTACTTGCAGTAATAGCGAGTGAGAAAAAAGAAGGAGAAAAAACTAATGATGTTGAAAGTGGCAATTCCACTTTGACTAGTAGCCAAATCGGACTATTTACGCTACATTCACCAATGCTGGGACTTTCAGATAGTCTGTCTGATAAAGAATTTCTACAGTTAAATCAACATCAGGTTACCAACGGATCGAAGATGATACCAGGAGCCACTAGAGGTCAGCAAACCAATACTTTTAAATTAAGCAAATGGTTCGCAATACCGGAAGTGGATTTCTCAGGTCTGCAAGAGACGAGAAATGAGACACGGAGTTTGAAGGAACAGATTTCGGATTTGGAAAACCTTTGTATGAAATATCGAGGACTACAGTTGGATAACTTATTTTTGACAAAATCAATGGCTTTGAAACAAGTCCCGAAGGGCCTCAAACTTTGGAAATTACCCATGGGCATAACACCAGGTACAACAACTTTTAGAGAACTTGTAGCATTATATGACAAGACTGGGTTAGAAAAGTTAAATATCATAGTACGGAGTAATGAAACTAAACTAAAACAGTTACAGGAAGAAATATCAAAATTAAACAACTCTATTTCTAGTGATTTGTTGTTTAGTCACTACAATGATAGTTATTCAAAAACCTTGAGAAGGGTGGATGACTTTGTAAAAAAGAATTCTATAACCAAAAGCAAAAAACTGGAAAGAGACTCTAGAGATTATAAGAATAATTGTGCGTACCCAGTTGATTCATGGAAAAGAAACATTGACAATGGTTCTAATAGTGACTGGCGTGAAAATGATAAACATGATTATCGAGTAAATTCTGATTCTAGCAATGTGCAAAGAGATAATCAGTATTTTCTGGACAAAATCCAGATGTGAGGAGATCAGAGAGACTGAAAAACAAAAATCAAGGTGATCACTGGAACAATCAAAAAGAAGGACAATACTACAAGAATTGGGAAAAGAAACCCTCCCATTAAAAATTAACACTGACAGTACTGATGAACTTGGATTGAATGTTGAAAATATTGTAAATATTGTGTTTCCTTGACAAAATGATTGTGAAACATACTCAAATGAAAGTTTAACAGTATTGAGTGATAATGCAAATTTTGATATGGAAGTGAAGATTAATAGAAAAGCAGGTTACACCATTTATAACTACACTGACATACAAATACAGGATGCACATTTTGAGTTGTTAAGCAAAGGAAATACATTTGTTCCTAATCATAGGGTTGATGTCGCTGATGTATTAACAAATTTGAAAGTATATGTGAGACAATTGAACCTAAATTATTTTGCTAATATGACTACTTCGATATACGTAACAAATAATAGTAACCAAGTGTTACAGAGAAAAAGCACTTTCATTCCCCCGTACAAACAAGATATAATGTTATTTGAAAAAAACTGTGAGATAGATTTTAGAGATATATTGAAACAACAGAGTTTGAAGGAAGACAATTTGTCAGTACAAGAGAGAACAATACTCAAAGATATATCTAAAAACAAAGAAGTTAGATACATGAAGCCAGATAAGGGAGGGGGGACTGTACTTATGTATGCTATAGATTACATAGCAAGGATGTATAAAATAGTTAATGACACTATAACTTATGAAAGAGTCTCTATAAATGAATTAAATAGAGCTTATATGCAGATAGATTGTTATTTGATGGATGCACTGATGGATGGTAAGATCAATTACACCCTTTTCAACTATTTAAAGGTAGAGCACCCCAAACTACCTATTATTTTTGTTATACCGAAGGTCAATAAAGATGTTAAAAATCCACCTTTTAGACCTTTTGTAGCAGCAAAAGGATCGAAAACTGAACCTTTAGCTGCCTATGTAGACCATAATGTTAAGGAAGTAGTAGGCGAAGCAGAACATGTGCTAAGAGATTCCTGGCACTGTTTGGAAAGAATGAGAAATATAGGGGAATATGAACAATGTGTTTTTCTCACAATTGATGTTATTAATTTATTTACAGTGATTCCTCATAAAGAAGGAATAAATATGTTTCATGAGAGCCTTTTGAAAAGTAAAACATTAGATAAAAGTAAGATAAATTTGTTGTTGGACTTTATGGACGATACTAAAAAATAACTTTTTGAGATTTGAAGGGGAAACCTTTCGTCAAAAATCAGGAATAGCAATGGGAGCAAGGTGTGTGCCCATTTTTGCAAATTTAGTACTTTTAGAGTGGGAAAGATGTTTTGTATTTCAATCTAAATCTATGAAGGATATAATGAGTTATAATAGACTTTGGATGATATCCTAGTGCTTTGGAAAGGAAAGATAGAAGAGATTAGTGAATTTATTAATTATCTTAGTTCAACAACGTCATTTTTAAGGTTCACATATACTTACCATGAAACTAAAATTAACTATTTAGATATTACTTTGAGTAAAAATAACAACGTACTAAATAGTAAATTATCTGTACTGGAGCTTTTCTCCCCAGGACTCCATTGAAAACGGGTTCTTTTTGGCCCAATGGACTATCCTGGTAAATCAACTGCAAATAAATAATAAAATAAATAAATATAGAAAAGAAAATTACTCGAATTCTCTGCTACACTTTACTAGCTGTCATCCCCACCATCAATTTAAGAGCATAGTAAAAGGACAGATGGTGTGGGCATCGAGGCTAGTAAGTGATGATATGGAATTTGGGAGAGAAATGTTCAAATTGATAGGAATGTTTCTAGAGAGAGGATATCCATTAAATTTGCTATTGAAAGTAAGGAAAGAAATTATATATAAAAGAAATATTAATTTTTGCCTATCCTTAAGAAGAAAATAGATATAAGTGAGAATATAACTGAACAAAAAGACAAGAAAATAGATACAAGTGAGAATATATCTGAACAAGAAGAAAAGAAAACAGATGTGTTGGTTTTAAGTTACAACTTGGTGACATCCAGATTGGTCAGATTAATGACTGAGAAGTGGGTTCTTCCCTTGAAGGAGAAACAAAAGCCCTGTTAGGAGCAAAACCAAAGATAACATATAAAAGGGGGAAAAATATAAAAGAATGGTTGGATATAAGAGAAAATAGAGCAAAAAATATTTCTAAAATGACAAAATGTGGAACCTGTAGATATTGTAAATTTATAAATGATGGACTGTATGTGGTAATAAATTCTTTGGAAAAACTATACCATGTCCAGGAAAATGTAATTGCAATACATCTAAACTAGTTTATGTGACAACCTGTGTATCATGTGAAGCATTCTATGTCGGTAAGACAAACCGGAGACTAAAAGATAGAATAGCTGAGCATTAAAGAGCAATTAGAAAAGAAAATAAATTTAATGCTTTATTTATTCATAGTAAAAAATGTATCAATTTTAAAAAGTTTACTTTCTTTATAATAGATAGAGTTTTTGTAGATGGGAGGGGAGGGGACATAGAAAATGAAGTAGAAGTAAAAGAAATGAAATGGCAGATGCGTTTAAATGCTCAAAATTCTCCAGGGTTGAATGACAACATTTCTTTGAAACCACTGTTAAAACAAAGAGCAAGTGCAATAAAATAAATTTTGGGAGGTATATATATATATATATATATATATATATATATTTGTACTAAATTGGTATACATAATATATGGTTTTATATAAGTGTGGATGAAGTTGTTTTATTTTATTTAACTAATAGGAAATTACGTAATTAATTAGTTAATTAATTGTGTGAAATGATTGGATGCTGCTTCTTTTTAAACATCAAGGTTTTGAAACCAAAATGACTCTGATGATGCTATACAGATTTAGCGAAAGCGCTTAGTCTTTTGGTTGTGTAAAATAAATTTTTGGTTATTAACATCTTAATTACATGGTTGGAATTTTTATTTTTATTTTTAATCAGATATCCAAACAACCTGCACTTCCTGTCACAAACCAGACAACACATAAAGCACAAAATCAGTGTGCCACACAATCACAGCCCTTAAGGCAAAATAACATACCTAATACACTAGTAATAGGTGATTTTATAGTCAGGCACGCTGACATCCCACTCACTAGGCTGGAAAAGCAGAAGGTTACTGTTAGCTGCCTGTCGGGAGCCAGAATCTGCCACATAACACAAGCACTCAGGTCACTCCAGAACAAGTACAAATATGATTCTGTCATTGTTCATGTTGGTGAATGACCTGAGATGTACCTCCCTAGACTACATGAAAAGAGACATGGAAGAGCTCTCTGATCATGCAGATCAGGCTGGTATGACCCTGACCCTGAGTAGCATCCTGCCCTCACCAAGAATGATACCTCAGTATAAAAAAACAATGATCAATTTCAACAATTGGCTAAGCTTCTGGTGGCATTCAAAGGGGATCCAGTGTCTGTTAGCCTGGGAGGACATGCTCGACAAGCCGTGTTGCTTCACAAGAGATGACTTGCACCTGTCACCCCTAGGCTTTTGAATACTGGCCAAGGCTCTTGCTGCCACCATAGTGCCTTTTTTAGGCAAGGCTCAAAAGTCAAACCCACCTCCGTAAACAGCACAATTAACAAAAAACTGAGGGTTATGCTACTCAAGGCTAGGAGTTTAAATCTCAAAATGCACGTGCTCGAAGCAGTCATCAGTATGGAGAACGTTGACATCTGTGCAGTAACTGAAACATGGTTCAAGGCTCCAGAGAGCACCACAGCACCACCGGGCTACAACTCATACCACACGTTTTGGCCACAGAACACAGACCGAAACACAAAAGGAGGGGGTGCATCCATATTCATCAAGGATACCTACACCTCCAGGTTAGTGGCACAGCACAATACCTTTGAGATCATCCATGTGCAACTAACATTAGGCAAATCTGCAATGCAAATTGTGGCTTGCTACAGATCACCCTCCATGACCCAGGACCACAACTACACCTTTCTGGAGACACTGGAAAATATGAAGGTCCTACCGAAAACCCTGATATTGGGTGATTTCAATTACCCTACCATTCACTGGGAAAACTACTCGAGTACAAATTCCCAGGCCCAGCACTTCCTGGAATTCATCAACTCAAACGCCCTGGATCAGCTGGTAAACTCCCCAACCAGAGGTGAAAACATATTGGACCTGGTCATCACCAACATGGGCGACAGGTGTTCCACACCGGTGGTCAACCTGTCACTGGTTGGATCAGACCATAAACTAATCACTCTGAATGTCCACACCCCACCACCACCCCCAACTAAGGAAACCACAGTAAAAAAACTTTTTTAAAGCAAATTTCACCTTACTTAAGACAGAGGTGGTATGGTTGACAGCCCCCATGCTAAAGGATAATGCTGCCCAAGATGCAGAAACCTTTACAAATGCACTCTATGAGCACCTACAAGGATGCATGGATCGTGCCATCCCTAGCAAAACCAAGACTCAATCCTCTAAGAGATGGAAACAAGTTTGGTGGACCCCTGCAATAAACAGGCTATACAATAGATGGAGGAAACTAGTTCAGAAAAAAAGCAAATCCCAAGAAGGAAAGACATCCCTGATCAGTATCAATAAGAAACTAAGGTCCATCATGAAATCATCCAAGGTTAACATCGAAAGAAAAATAGCCAAGGATTCAAAAGATAACCACAAAGCCTTCTTTAGCTATGTTAAGAATCTAAGTGGCAACTTGCAGATATGCACTGAACTAGTGCAAAATAGCACAAAATCTACTGAACCTACTGATATTACCAACATCCTGGCAGATAGATTCCGTGCAAACTTCACCCCCCCCCTCACCTCCAAAAGGGCCCACAACAATACTGGAAAAGTGTATTGTCCCAAAAATCACAGACGCACAGGTAAAAACAGCCCCTTCAAAAGCCAAAAACACAGCGTCAGTGGGACCAGATGGTGTCCCAGGCTGCGTCTTGCACGAACTACATAACAAACTAACCCCCCACTTAAACACACTGTTCAACCTGAGCCTCTCCACAGGCTACATGCCCATAAAATGGTGCACAGCAATGGTTATTCCTCTCCACAAAGGAGGGGGCCACAACTGACCCTGGTAACTATTGCCCCATAAGCTTGACTTGCCTGGTCTGCAAGGCTATGGAGCACATCATCATGGAACTCATTAACAAAGACATTGGGAACCTCCAAACACTTGACCCGACCCAGTTCGGCTTTGTTAAGGGAAGATCATGCCTACTAAACCTGGTTGACTTCTTTGAGACAGTCACCAAGGCCATAGATGTGGGAAAGGTGCTTCGCACAGCCTACCTTGACCTTGCCAAGGCTTTTGACACCATTCCCCACTCGGGTATTACAGAAAACCTCACCAGCCTGAACATAAACCCCTACGTCATGAGATGGGTTGCCAACTGGCTTACAGACGGAACTCACACGGTAAGAATAGCGGGCTCCAGGTCCGACTCTAAACCAGTCACAAGTGGTGTTCCACAAGGCTCAGTCCTGGGACCTCTACTGCTCGGCATATACTTTTCATAAATACAAGCAAACACAGGAGGCCTATGGCTAACCATGTTAGTCAATGATTGCAAACTGGGAGCCATAATTGACCCTCCAGCTGACACGGATATCCTCCAAAAGAGCCTTACTGAGATGGACACCTGGTGTCAAAGTCATGGCCTCAAGCTAAATGCCAAAAAATTGCATAGTCATCCTATTTGGGAAAAACAAAACACCCACGAATTACCACATAGGTGGCAATCCCCTTAACTCAGAAGAGGTAATAAGAGATATGGTGACCCAGGTAGATGGTAATCTTTCCTTTGACAATCATACTGCCAAAGTTGTTAGGAAATCCTTCTATGTGGCCCATCTAATTACTAAAGGGTTTGCATCTAGAAATAAAGAGGTTATAGTGCCCCTCTACTCGTCACTCATTAGACCCATCATAGAGTACAATGCCCCATTTGGATGTACCTCACAAGACACTTCCAACAGCTGGAAAGACCACAAAAGTACCTCGCCAAGAGGATTACTGGCCTCAAACATATGTCCTACGCAGCCTGACTGAAAAAACTCCGGCTATACTCAGTGGCATATCGCTTACTCAGAGGTGATCTCTGCCTGACTTACAAAGCCATGTCCAACTCAGAATTGATGGACATGCTCCACCTAAACAAATCCAAGTCACTGCGAGCCACGCACTCTAGTGAGCTAAACCTCGCCACAACAATAAATAGAACATGCTGGAGGGATAGATTCCTGTTACAAAGACTCCCCATGCTTTGGAAAAAAATTCCAAATTACATCAGGCGGAGCCCCTCACTAACACTCTTCAAGAGAAACCTTGACGAGTGGATGTGTAATAGAAAATACACCCCTGGGATCACTTCATTGACTCTGCTTGACAGAGTTTCAGTTAATTAATCAATGGGGCAACAAAAGCCGACACAATCTGGCTAGGCTTATAAATGCCCTTGGGCAGATAGCCTAGTACCTACCTATGAACCAATCAACCTATAAAGCATACTGCATACACTTTCAGGATATATGGCCATACACAACTAGTTATCATATCTGCTGAGTCAGAAATAATCTTTTCAAAACATGTACATCCCCTTGTCATTTCTAGAAAGCTGTATACACAATTAAATTTAGATTTGCAGTGAGGCCTGCAAAGCCACTAATAGTTGCACCACTGTATAGAATTAGGCATTAATGATAAAAAACTGTCTAAGACACATAATTTACATTTGTCATTGTTTGTCACATTTGCAGTAATGGTCACATTTACTTCTTTAATGCTATCTTGACATCATCTGTAATAAAAAGGAATAACCCAGATTTGGACCCTGTGTTGTATGTGGCCTGACCAGAAATGTATCGCCCTTACACCTGGTTCCACAGACAAAGCTGGGCAGAAGGTCTATTTCTTACACTCAGTACTGTTCAGGGTGCTGATGGCCATGCATCACCACTTAGCCTGTTTCCATGAAATAAGGTAAAAAAATAGAAAATATTACAATTTTTTCCATTTAAGCAAAGTACGGTGTTTGCTCGTCACTTAACTCTTCGCAAACAGGGAAGGTAATTGCAACAGTTCTTCATGTCATAAAAGTTAAGGCGAATCATTTCCAATATAAACTACGGTATTAACAGCATAATATCTGTCAGCTGTATTGATGAAAAGTGAATCTCGCATTTGGTAACACTTTGCCATCATTCACACAAATTAGTTTCTCAGCGATGCACTGTGCAAACAGGTGTTTGGTATGACTTACTATGGTTATTGTCCAGTTATCTTCTATCTCATCAAAAGACATTCATAAACACAACAGAAGGGACATGTTCTTCACCGAAGATACACTTACTCAGACTCATGTGTGCCCTGCATCAATGCACTAGTAAATGTTATCTCAGTAATAGGTCTAGCGTCAACTACATTACAGAAATAAAGTACACAACTGCGTTGTTACATTTGTTATGGGCTTATACTGACACTAGCCATTGGTCATCACTGATCAAAACACATTGATATTGTCTGAAAACTCTAGTACTGTGGACATCAGATCATCAGAATATATACACACATACATCAACACTTGCATTCTTGCTGTTTCCAAAGTGTGTGTGTGTGTGTGTGTGTGTGTGTGTGTGTGTGTGTGTGTGTGTGTGTGTGTGTGTGTGTGTGTGTGTGTGTATGTGTGTGTGTGTGTGTGTGTGTGTGTGTGTGTAAGTATGTTATATAAACAGCATGTTGAGAAACAGGTACATGTATATCTGAGTTCTGCAACATCCATTCATGATAGCTTATTTCATCTAGATTAAAAGAAGACTTAAGTATGTTTTTTTGCACATTGAAACCACAAAAGTAAATCAGAAGTTCAGACTTTGCACATAAGTTTCATTATGAGAAATGTTACCTGCAACATTGTGAGACTCTACTCAGTCTCATACAGTATACTCAGAGGTGACTTGTCTCTGGCATACAAGACCATCTCAGACCCAGCCTTGAAAGAGTTGTAGCATAACTCTATGTCAAACTCCACCCACATAACCTACACGCAAGGCCTCAACCTGGTCTCTGACATTAATAGAACTTGTTAGCAGGATAGATTTGAGTCCCAAAGACACCCCGATCTGTGGAATACACTCCCTCTCCATGTCAAGCAGATCACTTCACTAGCCCTCTTTAAGAGGAAACCTAGATGACTGCATGGGGAACAGAAAATTTACCCTGTGAATGCCACCTGTGCCCCTACTAGATGGGGAAACAGGTGTTGACTTTGTGGAACATGGGGACATAGAACAAATGTCAATAATCAAAGACAAGGAATAGAAAGAGGAAAATTATAACGGCATAAACTTAGCAGATGTCAGAAATATGAGAACATAATCCAATAATACAATAAACTTAGGGGATGGCATACAATTCATAGTACATAAAAGAGATAAAACATTACACAAGTAACTACTCAGAGCACTACAAATGAATTTCTGAAACAGACAAAGCAACTTTTATCAGGGAAATTATAGTTTTTTAAGAAAGAATAACTAGAAGAGGTTGTGACAGGTTAGAGTTAGCATAAAAAGGTGGGATTGTCGTTAAATGAGCAAAGTAAGGACATAATGTTATATGAGATCATACTACTGGTATTAATGGTTCATAGGTACCTACTAGGCTATTGATATGAGCATTTTAAAAAGCCTAAACTTGCATTCCCATGGTGGTTTTTTGACCATATATTTTGTGTACAAATGACCCAGAGACGGGCAGGAAAATGGTTTGGTGGGACATTTAGATGTTGCGCAAATCCATGAGTGTAAATAGAGCCAACTTGTGGTTACTCATACATACAAATTACACTTTAGTACTTTGCTTTATGGGGAGTGGAAAACAGTTTCATAGAACTGAAACTCTTTGTCGTATATACAATACATTTCAACATGTGCTATTTATATTGCAGAAGAGATTGAGATCCCTTGAGTGGGCATTTATGCCATCATTGGACTTGAAAATGAATAGTAGATCAGATAGGACAGGGCCTGTTGAGACCATAAGTTAGGCAGAGGTTGCCTCACAGAAGTTTGTATGATACTGTGAAGAACCATAAGGCTTTGAGAGAGTCAGCATAGTTTTTCTGATTTAGGCCCTTGATTTTCTTAGTGAGGAAGAACTGTGGTCATTCAAGTTTTGGCAAGTGTTTGGACAAATATGTAATGAAACAGGCATTATACTCAATGACTGGTCTAATGAGCGCTGGGTGCAGTAGAATGACTGCCCCCTAGACCTAGACACCATATCTTTAAAAATAAAGTGTACAATGAAAAAGGACAGCTTTACAGCTGTGAATACATGGTGATCAATGGGCAATTCATTGTCTGCATAGGATCCCAGATCACTAATGATAGGATCAATTTTCTGGTGTGTTATCAATCTGACAGTTACAAGAAGAAACATACTTGCCAAAGGATATAATTATATAGTCTTGGCATTTAGCTTTAGTCCATGATTTTGGTGCCAGCTGTTTGTTTGGAACAAGTAATCCTGGAGGATCATGGTGCCCTCACCAAAGTTTATAATGACACCAAGTTTGCTTTCATCTGAAAACTTGGTCAACCACAAACTCTGAGTATTAGTTTTGTCTGCATAGAAGTAAACAACAAAATGGAGTGGCCCAATGATTGAAATCTGGGGTACATTGCTAGTGACAGGACATTTGCACTCGGTAGAGCCATCCACTGTTCTGTCTACTAAAAGTTTAACTTAAACTATAAAAATGTACATTAGTAGTAAGTCAGTAATTTATTACCCTGCATTGCAGAATATAACTGTATATGACTGCCTTTATTTCCAAAGTTTATTTTGCCACAAATACCATAGCATTTGTTTTAAATACTTTTAATGCCATAGAAAGACTACTCTTATTGTATAACTGGAGCATATGATTGAGTCTACTTCTTTAAAAAGGGACGTATGCCTTATCTTACCCTTCTCACATATCTTTTGTGAAAAGAAATGTCTGCCCATCACTAGTATTATGCAAGAAATGATTCACTAAAATGAGTCAGAGTAAAGGGAGCAGCATGGAGTCTGTCAGCATGTCCAGAGTAGCGAGCAGTGATAGACAATGGTATTATTTTTTGATACTGAAATAAAGTTAATCTGAATCAACAGTAGATATAATATTTGTTTATTTGTTTATTTATTAAGTAATTAGTTCATTTATTTATTTGGATTTGTATGCCAGGCAAGTCTGACTGTGCCACACAAAATCCATTTTTCAGCAGAGGCCTGGTGAGAAAATGTCCAAAAAGTAGATTACTTCGGAACATACAAAGAGTTTCCAAGTAGCAGTTCTCTAAATATAATAGCTGAATTCAATAAACCCTACACTATCTTGTGCAATTTGGGTTCAGTAAGTGGTTCTGCATGATGTGGAGATCCCCACAAACATGGTAAACATTGTAGCATGCTAACTGCAGCATAAGCAGCTGAAATGTATGTTAATCAACCAATCCAAGATGGCAAAGCTATTCATCAAGCTATGGAGCAACTGTGTACACTTAGTGTACGTTCTTGCTTTGAATTCCAAAACCTACTGGAATATAGCCATGGAAACTGCACTACACAGAAAGACTATCAGGGGCAACTGCTACTCTTCTCAATGTGTATGTGCATCAGGCTCAAGTCTATGCTGCTGCTGCGGTTAGACCTCGGGCAAGAAGGAGAAGGGTGTTTAGACCCTGTTTAACTTTTCATGATCTGCAAGAGATGGAAATAGTAGAGCACTGCAGGGTGGACAGAGACACACTCCGGTTACTCTGCAACCTCTGTTGTCCTCAACTGAGAGCAAAGGCAAGCTGAGAGGAATTAATACCTTCGGAAATCAAGGCATGTGTAACGCTCAGAACTGTCGCTACAGAACCCTTACAGAGACCAACAGGGGGCATGCTGGGGGTATCACAGGCATCAGCATCCAGGATCCTACATCAATTCCTGAATGCTATGTTACAGCATGCCAGTGACTATATATATTTTCTCTGTACCCCTGAGGACAGAGCTAAACTATGCATAATTTCTACCCCATCGCACACTTCCCTTTAGTCTTGGGTGCCATAGTCTGCATGCACATTGAGATCAAGGCACCACGCAGGGAACTGGGAAGGGTGCATATAAACAGAAAGGGCTTCCACTCCATTAACTGCCAGGTAGTGTGTAATGTTAAAAGGATCATCCTGAATGTGTGTGCTGGCAACCTTGGCGATAACTATGACTCCCATATCTGGCACAATTTATAGCTCTACCATAGGTTTTCTGGGGGGTGGTATGCGAAAAAGCCATTTACTGGTGCATGCAGTGCATGAACTCAAACCATGGCTGATGACACCCATTACAAATTCACACACACCCAAAGAGGAACATTATAGTGAGGCACACGCTCAATCAAGAAATATTATAGAGTGTGTGCTTGGGCTACTGAGATCACCATTTCAGTGCCTCGATACATTGGGTGGGTCCTGCAGCACAATCCCTGTAATTCTGCTGAAATTATCACTGTCTGTGCTATCCTACACAATGTTATCCTGAAAAAACAGCTGTAACAGAAACATCAGGGGGAAGGTACACACATTCTACCACCACTGACAAGGTCAGCACAGCCACATGCAGGTGAGGACTCAGAGGGGAACCACCAGCTGCTGTGGTTGTAGGCAGACATATGCATGCACAATATGCCCTCACCCTGGCCAAGTGGCAACAGATAGTACACATGCCGATCAGAAAATGGGTACAACTTTCATCCTTAGCACATACATATAGTAAAATTGATGGCAGGCAATGCTCACAAGCTTTACTTACCCATGTAATGGCTGTGTACTTCAGATATAGTTAAGCCCGAATTAGAACACTGGTAGCTGCAGTACTATCAAGGTAAGTGTTTAACCTGGAAAAGGAAAATAATTTGTGAGTACACAAATGAATGAGAGATCCTTGCATGCAGTTACTTAAAATACATCTAAGTAGAATGTGTGTGAGTTTTCCAACAATGGCATTAATATGTGACAGAACTGACTTATGTTGATAGATTTCTGCCATTTATCAGCTAACATGCCTCAGATATCAAAAATACCCACAATAGAGAAAGCAGTCCAAAGTCTAATTACCCCTACATTTTCATATGTAGAGCAATAAGCCTCACTGAAGTATCGGCAGTTCCAATGTAGTATTCATAAAAGTAAAAAGGCTGCAAGAAATCAGTAAGTTTCACAATAGCATCACCAATACATAGACTTAGCACCCTGTGCATCAGAAAAATGTATGCATATCCCTGAATCCAAAAGATAGAAACAAGATGATGGCACATTTATCATCATTTGCACAGGGTGGGGTTGGGGGGGGGGGGGCAGGAGGCCAAGTCTGACACAAACATAGTGAGTGAGTGTGAGTAACAAAGACAGGCAGGCAGAAATATAGCTAATTATCAAATGGTCACTGAGAATCATGAATGTCTCATGTACCTGTTATGTGTGTGTGTCTGTATGGACACTCGATGGGAAATGTGTTTATGTGTGTCTTCATGAACACAGCCACGCTCAGTGCTAGCTCTGCATCCTGGCATGTTGGATCGGTGTGAGTCATGCATGGCAGAGGAATCAGTTCATTGTCATTGCCCTCGACCATGAGCAGTGGCTATGCTAGGAGTTACACTGGCGTGTCCATGGCCATGGTCAGATGTGCTGGTACTACCTGAATATGAATGATGTCTGCTGGATGAGCTCTCCTCACAACTACAGTCAGGTCATACCTCTCAACTTGTTATAGCAAAAAATCTGGACAAAGCCAAGAAGAAAAGTGGGACAAAGGCCCAAACATAGGAACAATTTTTAAATATTGGTCTTACGGCATGATTTTTCTGAAGGGTATGATGCCTGAAATGCAATTTTCTGTTATTATTTTATAACTTAAATCTTAAATGATTTTACACTAGTTTGCCAGAAAATCACATTTTTATGAAAAATGGAACAAAAATATGAGGCAAAAATCTGGACATTCTGTGAAAATCTGTACATTTGAGAGGTATGGCACAGATCCTTAACCCCATGGCCTACCATGTCTGGATGTGGACAGTTCAACCACTGACCAAGCAGTGGAAGTAGTGCCACTATGGGAGTGGGATCATGCACAGCCACGTTGACTAACACCAGATGATGTTGCAGACCTATGGCCATGTGGATGTAGTCCCATTCCCAGCAGGCAGTCCATCACAAACACTGCCCATTCCATCATGTCATTCATCTGATTCATTAAACTGGACACACAGTGGTGGCAGTCATGCAGGTTAGCCTATGCCACATCTGGAACTGTAAGCATGTGCTTGGAGGCCCTAGTGGAACATACTTGTGTCTCCATGACAGCCCTAAACATAAAAGTGTCACATAATGATACACCAAGATCAGATGGAAAGTGGACAACAGGCCTCATCGGAGCACCCCTACCAACCCACCTGTGTGGCACCTTACCCACACTTTCACTATTGCCAGAATCAACTGGAGCTGAAGTCACAACAGCCACACTACCCTGATCAGGTGTGTCACTTTCAACCTGTCCAGTATCTGAAGGCACAGTTGAGTATGTGTATGCATACTGATTCTGATTGAAGGGAATACAGGGGGGTTGCAAGTCACTACCTCAATGTGAAATTCATCCTATGCACCCTTGAACTATGCCACCATTTGACTACCATCATCATGATCATCAGCGCCTATAGATCTTCAACATCAGGTGGTAGGAGTACTACACTTCAACTGTTAGGATCACCTGTGGTAAAAATCAGCAAACACAGGAATGAAATCACTAATACACTAAATATTAAATCAATATGGGTGATAAAAAAGTAACACTGGTCATACAGTCATAGATGGTACAGCTATACAGACACTCTACAACCTCGTCTCAAAAACAGATAATTATATATCTAAATAATACTTAGTAATAAGCAAATAAACATTTGCTTACCATGCACAGATGTCTCCTCACTTTTCAGGGAGGATGGTCCTGAGAGAAATGATACAAAGAATGGATGGTAATTAAGCATCACACTGAGAATAACAACAGGTTACACTGAATACACAATTGCCTACATTTCCTATCAGAAATAGCTGAAACTAAAACTTAGCAGAGACTTCCACTCACACCCATGTGTACTTTACAACTCTGTTGTAATAGGTATAGATGCAAAATTTTTTTTCACCAAATGTAGTAGTCAAAATATATATTTTATTCTACAAGCCAATGTAATGTTCCTATATGTAAGCTTACCTGGAATCTGCTCCTGGGGAACACTTGTCCTCCCAGCATCATCAGCATTCCACAGCAAGCACACAGTGTGCAGTATCCATTGAGCTATCTGGAACTCTGATAGTGGATAGAAACTCCTCATTTGGTGCCAGTGGGGGCTCAGCAGCAGGACCACCCCTGTAGCTAGCTGTTCTTGGGCAACTGCAGCTGTTCTCATTCAAGCAGATGAAATCATATTAGTGGCCCGATGCCACACATGTTAATAATTTCTGCTTCAACCTTCTACTGTGTTGACTTCAGTGACTAACTGGTTCCAAATCTCCTTTTTGTCAGCCATATCCCCATGTCCTCTCTCAAGCAATATGGCTGCATGGTGCCTCTGAGTCTGTATTATCACCTCTTTTTTTGTGTCACTAAAAGAAGCTTTCTGTGGATTTGTAGGATTGGATGCCATAGCCCTATGTGAAATAAAACAGACAAGGATAAAACAGGTAAATATCACATAACTAATGCATTACTTACAAAAATAATCAGTCTGTGTACCATTTTGTCAACATTAAGCAATTGCAACACACTTTTCATTTAATACAACTGAAGGTTAGTTTTTTGTCCCAACTCCCCCTGACACACAAACAAAGGTTTATACAAACCAAGGAATACCACATAAGTAATGTATATATGCTTCCTACAGAAATATCAGGATGCCTACACATTTTCATAGGATCATAGCAGATTACTACGCTATTGACCTGGAGGTCATTTTTAGCCGAGCTGTTTCAACCCATTGTAATACTGTAGAAGTACTAGTCAATACCCAAGATTGCATTTAGTGATGACTGCCCATGTCCAGGAGGGTTGTGGATACTAATTCTGGCAAGAATGTATGATGCCCCATCCACTCATCCAGGCTCCTCTTGAACAGTGAAAAACAAACAAACCGGGAAGCCAATAGCAATTCCTCTTGAACAGTGTCATAGAGGTGCTCTGTTTCACATGAATTTGTAGCCTGTTCCAAAGATGTGGCAGTCGCTGGAAGATAAATCTGTCCCTACGGCATGTCCTATTTAAGTCACAGGCCATATTTAAGTCCATGAAACGAGTAGCCCTAGACCCATTTGTTTTAAGGATATGCAGTATGTTCATTAGGTTTGGGTCTTGGGTTGCTCTGTAGGCCAGGCATAAGTCTCCCCAAAGACATCTATACAATACGGAGTATAGTGGCGGGGATTTTAGTTGGTCTGTGTAAAGCATATGCTGGAGGCCCTTGATCTTCTTTGTTAGAAACCTCTGAGGACTCTGTAATTGCTATTGATGGTTAGCACTATATATAACAAATGGGGCATTATACTCATATATGGGCCCAATAAGTGCTGAGTATAGGAGGGTTATAACTTTTTTTACTCTCGAGGCAATGCCTTTGCTAATCAAGTGAGCTATGTGAAAAGCTTTCCTTACAACGGTAGACAAGTGGTGATCGAAGTTAAGGTTGCAGTCAACCTGTGATCCCAGGTCCCTTCCCATTTCATGGGCATTTAGGTTATTGTTATTGATTCAATAGTGTGAAGGGACATTATGCTGAAGGGAATGATGATACATTTCTTTGCATTCAGTGTGAGACCATGACTAATACACCAGTCATTGGTCTGTGTGAGACCATCCTGTATGCTGATATCATTTGGGGATTCAATGATTGCACCTAGTTTGCAGTCATCGGCAAACTTGGTCAGCCACAACCCTTTAGTTTTGAACTGAACGTCTGAGAAGTATATACCAAATAATAGGTGGCCCAACACTGACCCTGTGGCACTCTGCTGATTACAGTTCTGCTTGTTGATGTGGAGTCACCCACTTTGATAGTGTGTATCCGGTTTGTGAGCCAGTTGGCAACCCATCATACAGCAAAGGGATTTGGATTCAGTTTGCTAAGTTTATTGGTAATGCCTGAATGTGGGATTATGTTGAAAGCCTTTCCCAAATTGAGGTATGCTGTGTGCATAGATTTGCCTTCATCAATGGCCTTGGTCACACTTTCAAAGAAATCCACCAGATTTAACAGGCAGGATTTACCCTTCATGAAACCGAATTGAATAGGTCCCAGGGTTGGAGATCTCGTATGTCTTTATTTATGAGGTCCATAATGATACATTCCATGGCCTCAAGGATGAGGCTAGTCAGGCTTATGGGTCTGTAATTAAACAAGTCTGTTGCTAGGCCACCTTTGTGGAGGAGAATAACTGTAGTTGTTCTCCATTCTGCAGAAACAAAGCCTGTGGTTAGTCTATGATTGAAAAGGGTACTTAGTGCTGATGCTAGTTCATGTTTTAGCTTGTTTATAAGACAACCTGGGATGTAATCTGGTCTCGCAGAGGTTGTGTTCTTTGCCTTGTACAAGGCTTTGAGAACCTGCTCTTCAGATATGTAAAGTGGGGGGTGGGGGAAGGTTTTTTGTAAGTTAGGAGGGGATAAGCTAGTGAACTTTTTGCCAAAACTATCCACTAGCAGGTTTGCTATCTCTCTAATGTCAGTGTGTGTGATACCGCTGGCCACCATTTCTGCACATGCTTTGGTCCTACCCTTTAGGTTATGTACGTAGCTGTAAAAGGCCTTATAGTTATCCCTGGCAGTACTTGCTATGTTTCTCTCAAAGGAACTGTTGGACAATTTGATAAGTTGTCTTATTTGCCTGTTAAGGCTGAGGATGGTGCTTTTCCATTGTTGTGCACTTGTTTTTGTTTTCTTGGACAGCAACATTTTGTGTTTATTGTAGTCATCTCTTATAAAGTGATCTCAAACCTGTGCTGTGGCACTAGAGTTAATTACTGTATTCTTTAGCTTGTGTAAGTAAATAGGTAGGGAGTCTAGACTCACTGCTGTCAGCCTGTGTGTGTTTAGTTAGACCTCATTCTAGAGACCATTTTAGAGCTATATGTGAGGCACTCCTACCAACAACTTTTTTTCACCAGACACTGATGATATTATCAGTTATAAAGTGTTCTCTAGCAGTATGAAAATTAGACTCATGCTGTGGTGCTAGTTAAGTACTACATTATCTGGCTTGTGTAATTAGGTAGGGAGGGGTCTTGGTCTCACTGCAGTCAACATTTGTGCATGTGAGTGTGTGTGTGGTTGTGTGTTCACTTAGCTCTCATTCTGGAGACCATTTCAGAGCAGAATGTGAGATGCTCATGCCATCTTCTTCTCACCAGACATTGATGATGTCATCTGCTATAAAGTGCTGTCTGACAAGATAAAAGTCAGGTTTGTGCTGTGGTGCTAACATTAAGTACTTTGCTGTGAACATAGCAAGGTAGAGGTTCTAATCTCACTGTGGTTAGTGAGAGTCTGTGTGTGTGTGTGTGTGTGTGTGTGTATATGCTCATTCAGTTATTAGTCTTGAGACAATTTTAAAATGGCATGTGAAACCACAGCTATGTCTGTCACTCCTGACCACTTCTTCTTAACATACAATGATGTGATTCCCTATAAAGTGCGTTCTGACAATATTACACTCAGATGTCAGTGTTGGCTTGAGTATTAACTGCTGTGTTCTCTAACTTATGTAGCTAGATAGCTTGTGATTCTATTCTCACAGCAGACAACTTGTGTGTGTGTTCATTCAAATGTGAGTGTGGAGACAATTTTACACCAAGATGTGACATCACACAATCCTCACAGCATCTTCTTCTCAGCATACCATGATGCTGTCATCCTCTATAAAGTGCACTGTGAAAATGTAAAGTCAGACATCTTTGGATGTGCCACAGTTGCATTATATGGAATCCATTTTGTATACCTATACAGTCTTAATGTTCTAATCTGACTTCAAGTCAACAACTGAGTGTGTGGTTGGTGGTTTATTATGGTCAGTATATGATCTTTTGAATTTCTTTTCATTTGCCTCCTATGCAGAACCTTTAACATAGCCCCATGAAGCCAACATCCCCTTTTTCCCTCTGCCAACATAACATCCTTTCTGCAGAACGGAGAGGATGTCATCACATCAATGATGGGTACACACATTGTGAAGCTCAGCCCTTCCATGACCCTCTGCAAACCATCTGCAGGCCACTGGATAGTAGATAATACAATCAAACACATATACATATATGCACATACCCCTACTGTTTTACATCATATAGATATATTGATTTTGGTTTAAAGACTACAATAATGGGTATGACTTTACTTGATGTTGTCTATTAGCTTAGCAATATCCAATGACCCAATGAAGATTGCACATGTCAATGTTGTTGTCATCCACATGTTCTGTGTTCAGGTATGGATGCATGTTAGCTCTACAACAGTGTATTCCATTCTGTGATTTGAGGTAATGTATTGATGGCCACTGCTGCTATTTGGTTGCACATTCCTCCCATAACAGCTGTAGTAGTATACTTCCTCAGGACTGTTGCCATGGGATAATGCTATATATATTGTTGCCTTAATAAGGCATGTGTTTTTGCAGTGGAGTATAACATTCTAGACATTTTTCATTCAACCGTTACAGTGACACTTGCATTATGTAATGTCTGAACATGTATACCTACAATCATTAAATGCTATGTGACATACAGCAATATTACATCATACAAATTACACAGGCACATATGCTTTGTTTCATCCACATATTGCAATGCTGTTACATACACAAACATATATCGAGTTCAGATTCAGTTGCATCATTGAATTCATTATGTATCCATTTGTGTTGCTATTCACAAGGATTACTCAGGTGTTGCCCAGCAGCATTGTGTGACTGTCAGCATTTGTATCAATAACTGTTCTGCATGAACCACATCCACCTCATATGTAATGTGCCCATATATGGTATCACAGCCCTCACACACACCTTTCCAGTGATAAACATATAGGTGTATGATGAGCAAGTGATGTAATGACATGAAATACGTTTATTTGAAAAACTGTGTTAACATTTCCACTGTGTGTTATGTATGCATACCCACGGTTGTATTTGGAGGTGTTGTCACAATTTTTTTTTAAAGTAAGTACAAAAATTTAAGGAGAATACACTGATATCCACACAAGTGGTTGTGGATGGCACCACCAATACTCAACTGGAGGCAATAGACAACCTGCTACCTGACAGATTTGGTTCAAACTTCAACCCCCCCCCCCCAGCCCCAGTACTCATTACCCAAAGAATACATGCTGACATTACTCGGCATATTTTCTCAAGAAAGCAGCTCATCTGTGGCTCTCTAAGGCTAAAATCATGACATTAATGATCCCTGACATCATACCAGGTTGCCTTATCAATGACTTAAGTATGACCTAGCAGACACAGTTGGATCCCTAGTTAACCACAATCTCCAGACAGGCTATTTTGTGGCAGAATGATGGACAATGACAGTCATCTGTCTGAAAGGGGGGGGGGTGACCATTACCCGACACTGGGAATTCTAGACCCGTAAGCCTGACTATCCTCATCTGTAAGTCAATGGAAAGAAGTAACACGAACATTATCAACAAGAACATAGGTAATCTCCTGACTGTTTAACCAACCCATGTTTGTTAAGGCTAGATCATATCTGTTAAATCTGGTAGATTTCTTCAGGAATGTTACCAAGGTCATGGATGAGGGAAAGAATGTGCATCCTGCATAACTTGCCCTGGCCAAGGCATTTGACACAATTCCACACTCAGATGTTACAGAGGAACTGTCTCAACTGGCCATAAACCACTTTGTCACCTAGTGGATAACTCAACGGATGACCAACAGGACACATACTGTCAAAGTGTTTTAATTCACCTCTAGCAAGAGTCCAGTGAGCAGTAAATTACCACAGGTTTCTGTACTCAGCCCTTTCCTGTTTGGTATTTAATTCACAGTAGTCAAATCAAACTGAGACAGCCTTTGTGTAACTAACTTTGCAGATGACTGCAAATTGTGGACAATCCTTGAATCCAGTAACAGTACTGATATACTGCAGAAAGTATAAACACACAAAAATAAATAGTGTTCAATCCATGGAGATGCACTAGATGTCCAAAAAAGCATGATTAATTTATTTTGTAAAGTAAATCCCCAACCTAATAACAATACATACAAAACACCCCAATGAGTATACCTATGGGTAGGTGATCTGGGTACTCAGGTAGATAGTAATTGTAAGTTCAACCACCCTGTGTCTACAATGGTGGCTAATCCCTTCTTATTTGCACAACTCAGAAGTATGTGCATGACATCCAGCTGAAAGGATGTTCTAATTCCATTTTACTCAGCCCTCATCACAATAATAATTGAGAACAATGCACTATTTTGCATGTAACTCACCACATATGTGTAACAGGTAGAGCAACAACAGGGATTTTGCACAAGGAAGATACATGTCACTGTATTCTGTCCCCTACAGTCTATTAATGGCCAGTGTGTGTCTATATTACTTACAGAAGTCTCCAATCCAGCCCTAATGGAAATGTCACACATTGGCAAAACAAACTTCAAGAGAGCCACTTGTTCAATGGATTATAAACCAGCCTATGACATAGTAAATCATGTTGGAGAAGTAGAAATGTGTCACAGACACTACCACTTCTATGGAAAAAGCTTCCCATTTATTTATTTATTTATTTATTTATTTATTTATTTAAATTTGTTGACTGGGAGTGTCCGACTGGACGTGGGTCCATTTTCAGTGGAGGCCCAGGGAGAAAAGCTCCACAGTAAAATAAACAGACAGTAGTTACATTGGATTACATAGTGATTAACAATTTAACATAGAAATTACTTACAACATATTTACAGATGAAGAACATAGTACATCAGTAGACAACTAGAATCTTTATCTGTGAAGTACATAACAGGCATTAACAAATGTAACAATGAGAAGCTCCTGCTGTATAATAAGTACTAGGTTTATGATAATCTGAACTTGCTATCATCAAGGTAGTTAGTGGAGGTGAAAGAAAGGTAGTAGTTGGATGGGGTGGATGATATTAGAGTGGGAGTTGCAAGGGCATAGCCAGCATGTTTTTAGGTGCGCTTTTAATAAAGTTTTGAAGTTGGTGCATGATGGTACTGGTATGGAATTGTGGGTGGGAGTGAGTTCCATAATTTGGCTATGGCGCAAGAGAATAGTGCTTCACCAGCAGAGTTATTGGCTTTAGTGATCTGCAAGTGATTCTTGTTGCTGGATCTTAGTGGTCTGGTGGTGCGATAGGGTTGGAGTAGATTCTGGAGGGATGGGACATTTAGTGGATGGTTTACTAGTTTGTGGGTGAGTGAGAGTTGATACCACTGAAGGAGGTGAGGAAGTTCAAACCAGCCCAGTTCAGTAAGTGAGAGACAGTGGTGACTACGGTAGGATGCCCTTGTGGCGAATTTTGCGATTTTGTTGTAGCAGGTCTCTAGCTTGTTTAGATCACATTGCCTTAGGTTGGTATATACTGGAGAGGCATAAAGTAGGGTGGAGATAAGGTGGGAATTTGCTATTGAAATCTTTGCTGCTTTGGTGAGAAATTGTTTATTTCTGTACAATGCTCCTAGTTTTTTGTGGACTTTTTTTATGGTCATGGATATGTGAATGTCAAATTTTAGTTTATTGTCTGTTTCCACTCCTAGCAATTTGGTGTGTTCAGTTGGGTATATAGTGGTGTTGTCTTTTGCTGTGATGTTAAAGTGAGAGTTGTTTTGAGTATGTTTGGTGGGTTGGAAGATGAGTAGTTTAGTTTTGTTTGGGTTGAGTATTAATTGGGCATCGGATAACCATGTTTCAACAGAGGAAAAGGCTTCCTGTGTGACTTTTTGCAGTTTGGGTAAGGACTGGGCTGAGCAGATGATGGTAGAGTCATCTGCGTATTGGATGAGTGTGCCATGTTTGGTGGCAGAGGCTAGATTATTGGTGTAAACAGAGAAAAGTAGGAGTCCAAGGATGAATCCTTGGGGAACCCCTATGGAGACAGGTAGTTGGGGAGATATGTCATTCTGCCATACAACGGATTGTTGGCGGTCAGACAGGTAACTCTGAAACCAGTTGGTGACTGATTGTGAGAAGGATAGGTTATTGAGGACAGAGATAAGTTGTTTGTGTGGGACCATGTCAAATGCTTTAGATAGGTCTAGGAAAGTAGCAGAGGAGAGATAGCCATTGTTTTTATGCTGAAGGATAATGTTTGTAAAGGAGAGTAAGGCAGTGGTGGTGCTATGGTTTGGTCGGAAACCATGCTGAGTACTGGAAAGGAGGTTGTTAGTAAGGAGGTAGTGTGAGACCTGAGAGTGTATGCATCTCTAGTATTTTGGAGAGTGGGGAGAGAATAGCTATGGGGCGGTAATTGGTTAGTTCTGCAGAGGGTCCGCCTTTGTGGAGGGGAATTATATGTGAGACTTTCCACAATGTGGGAACGTAACTTTCTGACAGAGATCGGTTAATCAAGATGGATACTGGGTAGGCCAGAGCATCAGCTGCGATTTGTAGGTATTCACTTGGGAGGGTGTCTGCTGCTAATTTGGTGGGTATAAGTTTAGTTAAGAGTTTTTTTATGTTGGAGATAGGTACAGGAGAAAAAGAGAAGGCAGTGGGGAGATTACTAGTTGAAGGTGTGGGTTGGAGGGGAGGGGGGTTGTGTTGTTTAGCTAGTGATAGTATGGTTTGGGTGAAGTGTGTGTTGAATGAGGTAGCAATATTTTCTGAGGAGTGAGGGATGTTAGGAGGAGGGGTACTGACTTTACCTGGGTGGAGGATGGAGTTTATGGAAGACCAGAATTGTTTGGGGCTGTGTTGTGAGGAGTCTAGGGCAGATTGGTAGTATTGGAATTTATCCTGTTTTATTAGCTTTTTGACTCTATTGCGTAGTTCTAGGAATTTCTGTCTAGCTGCGGGGGTTTTGGTTTTGTGCCAGTGCTCCCAGGCTTTATCCCGGTTTTTCATTTCCTGACTTAGTGGTTTTCTGTAGCCATGGGGAGGGTTGTGCTTTGGTTCTGGAAAATCTTATGGGGGCATGGTAATTAAGGATGTTCAGGAAGGTGGTATTAAAAGATTCAACTGCGTCATCTAGACTGAGGTACTTTAGAGCATGCCAGTTACATTCTTTGAGGGATGAGATGAATGTGAGTGGGTTAAAGTTTATTTTTTTACGTATTTGACGATAGATGACAGGTTTAGCTTGGTACAGGTATTTTTTGAGTAGGAATGTTGGGGAGTGATCACTGAGGCTATCTGATAAGCAGCCTGTTTTATATGACTGGGGGTTCTTACTGACTAGTATCCAATCCAGGGTAGAGTGCTTGCTGGAGTTTTTATTTATCCTTGTTGGTGACTGGACTAGTTGGGTGAAGCCATGAAGGTGTACATGATGGGTTGGATTGTTGCCAGAACAGGATTGCCAGTCAATATTGAAATCACCTAAGATGATAGTTTCTTGGGGGAGATGGTGGGTAGACCAGCTGAGGAGGTTTTCTAGTGGAGGGATGTTTTGGCCAGGTGGGAAGTAGCATCCAATTATGTTGATGGTTTTGTTTCAGTTAATTTTGAGGTTGGTATATATTATTTCTTCATTGCCTATTTGTGGAGCTGATGATTTTAAGATCTGGATGTTTAGATGTTGTTTAAATATTATAGCTACACCACCTACTTTTTTGTTTAGACAGTCTACTCTTAGTATGCCGTAACCTGTAGGGAGTATTTGCTCACTGGTAATGTGAGGTTTTAGCCAGGTTTCTGTCAGGACGACTATATCTGGGGAGTATAAGTCTATGGTGGCATGGAGTTCATGGACTTTGTTGGGTATACTTCTAATATTTAGGCTTAGTAGAAGGAAGTCACTTGGCTTTCTATTGGCTGTAATATGGGAGAAGTTGTGATTTCTAGTCTGATTATGAGGACTGGGGTAGGAGATGGTAGGGCCAGGGTTGGGGTGGATGTCTCCACTTAGGGCTAGTTTTGATATGCATGAGATTATTAGTTTTCTCAGTTTTTGAATGTGTTTGTTTATAAGGGAAATCTTATGATTGTTCTCTGTGGGTAATAGGTATGGCGGGAGGGTTACTATGTTAAGTTGTAGGGATGCTTTACATTTGAGTAATATAGTTGGTAGAATATGTGGGGGGTGCATAGGGATGGTTCTTGAGCTGGTGGGAGGGGAGCTGAGTATGGGTGAGACATGGGTGGTGGTGTGAGTAGTAGTACAGTGGTAGTGGTTGAGTGGGGGAATGATGGAGCTTTGCTAGGATGTAAGATATGCAAGGAGAGTGCATGCAGTGAGCAAAGGAAAGGTATGCTTGTACATGTCAGTTGAGGAGGTGTGATAGTAAAGGGGATGTGGAGGAGGTAGTGTTGGGTTAGCGCTGTGGTTGGCTATTGGAAAGATGGGAGGGGTTTGAGTGCAATAAAGGTGGGACCACTGGGGGCTGGAGGGAATAGGGGGCAGGGCGGGGAGTGAAGTGGGTAGAGACCCTGTTAGGTTCTTGTATGAGGGGCTGGAAACAATCACAAAGCAAGACAAGTATGTGTTAAGAACAATCACAATTGACCAAGGACTGCTCTGAAACTGTAAGTCTTGTCTTAATTTCTCAGGTGGAAAACCAGGATAACCTTGTATCAGTAGGCTACTGTGGTATTGTATAAATAAACAAACACACAGTATTGATCAGTTATGGATACTATTTGCTAACAGAAGGGAATAAGAGAAAGTGGAAGATGTGTGTGGTGGTGGGGGGGGGCTGCTTACAGCCAAAGAACAGTGCTCTCCAGGGGAAAATGAAGATTGGCTCAAACAGTTAGACACATACTCAAAGTTAACTGTAGCTGTTTGCAGACAGTTCAGACCCGGACTGCACTTTTCTTATAGGAATGTTAAAGGTGGTACCGCAGTTGAATACTTAAGAGTGGTGTTAGGTCTAGAAAAGAAGAGTACAGAGAGGAGTAAGCACCTTTGAGATGGTAAATATATATTATAAAGATTATAAAAAACACACTGAGCAAATAGCTACCACATGCAATGTCCTGAACCACTACTTAGTATATGCAGATACTGAGCCAACTGGAAGAACATTAGAAAACAAAAACCAGATGCAGCCACAGATAAAAATATAGTGAGCAGCAATCTGTCGTGGTTCTCTAATGTGATTCTATCCACCAGTAACAGTACAGACTTATAGAAATAATTTAGACACTAGTATGAGCTGTCTACACACAACACTATTACATGAATAACATTAGTGAACAAGGTGCAGCTATGCAAATAGATCATACATACTATTATACTATTATACTATTTATGTAAAGCAAAGGTCTTTCCTGACCCTGTTCAAGTGCAGCCTACAATAATGGATGGTTAACAGTAATTATTATACTTTTGTTGAACTCCTATCCCTGATGGATAGAAGCAGTTGATCTTAGATAACATAGCATAGACTCATACATATGTGGCATGGCTCATGGTAAATTACCTTGTATATGGTGTGCAGGGTCCTGGGGTTGAGCCTTGCAGAGGCTGTTTATATATCTGACATGGCTTAGTGGTAAATTGCTGTGGTGTGCAAGGTCCTGGGTTTGAGCCTTGCAGAGGCTGTTTACTGGAGGGATAGATTCCTGTCCCAGAGACTTCCTATACTCTGGAACAGACTACCTATCGATGTCAAGCAGAGCTCCTCCTTAGCACTCTTTAAGAAAAATCTTGATTATTGGATGGGAAATAGGAAATTCATCCCAGGGATCTCTTCTGTGGCTCTGCTTGACAGGGGCACAGGAAAATAATTTTCTTGGGTGGTGAAAGCCAGGGTACCTTTTCGGCTAGGCTTGTATAGTCCCTAGGGCCAATAGCCTAGTACCTACCTATGAACCTATGAACCTATGAATTTTTGTTCACATAGATATTTAAAATTGTGAAATCCATGTTAATTATGGCTATGATTTTATGTCATTTTAGAACATTACTCCATTACTTTCCTTTGAACCTAAGAACTCCAATTGTATCCTAGGTACAGCTGTACAGTGACTGTATAGCATCACAATGTACCAGTACATCACATCAGTTTTCCCACTTGATAGTTTGCATGAATACATATGCATGCATATCGGGATTTTATGCCAGTATAACATTTTCACTGGCAATGTCAGGGGGACAGTGATCATGTGGCACATGTCTTGAGGTCTGGCATGTGCTTATAGAGTATGCTCCATGCATTGTTTGGCATGTGAACAAATTATCACAGTGACGGCTTCCTTGCTTATTGAGGCTAGACTTGGAGCTGCTGTAGTTCTTGTACACAGGGCCATAGTTGATGCATTGTCATCGGTATCAAATACTGCTGTACTATACATTATAACTCAGCGGTCCCCAAACACCAGACTGTGGACCGGTATCGGGCATCCAGCCATGGAGTGAAACGAAAAAGTGAATGTGTGTATGTATTTGTATGAGTGTGTTTATGTGTCTGTCTGCATGTGTGAGTGAATGTGTGCATAAAAGCAGAATGTATGTGTGTGTGAAAGAAGAAGAGACTGTGGGTGTATGAGAGAGAGTGAGCAGTGAGATCGACTAAGACATTATTTTACACTCGCTAAGCAGTGCTTTCGCTGTTTAGTGAATGTAAAATAAAACTGAAAAAAATAAATGTGGGTATGTATGTTTCTTTTTGCATGTGTGAGTGAATGCCTGCATGAAAGTAGAAGAGTGTGTGTGTGTGTGTGTGTGTGTGTGTGTGTGTGTGTGTGTGTGTGTGTGTGTGTGTCTTTCTGTCTGCATGTGTGAGTGAATGCCTGCATGAAAGCAAGAGACTGTGTGTGTGAGAAAGACTGAGAGAGAGTGAGAATGATCTTGTGTGAGTGAATGCATGCATGAATGCAAAAGAGAATGTGTGTGTGTATGCCTGTGTGTGCGTGTGTGTGTGTGTGTGCGTGTGTGTGTGTGTGTGTGTGTGTGTGTGTGTGCATGTGTGTGTGTGCCTGAGAGAGAGAGAGAGATCGATCGATCGATCCCTGGCAGCAGCAGCAATGAGGTTTGCATACCGTTTGCCTACTTCTCAACCATACCACTCAACCTCCTGCACAATAAATCTGGACAGAGCCACAGATAATAGGACAAATCTTAAATATTGCTTTTATAAAAATAGAAAGTCATTATATTATCTTAACAGTTGTTATCATGTACTTTCCATACTTTACAAACTGGAGCTTTTCTCTTCGGGTCTCCTCTGAAAAAGGGCACCTGCCCAGTCAGATTAATCTGGTCAATAAATGTCAAATAAATAAATAAAAAGTCAATAAGGCTTCCATTAGATTTGTACCTCTCAACTATACCACTCAACCTCTCACACAATAAATCAGGATGCTTACCTGTCAACATTTTAGAGCAAGAAATCTGGACAAAGCCAAAAACAATGGTGTGAAAAGGCCCAAGAATAGGGACCCTTTTAAGTACCGCTCTTACAAAATTAGAAAGTAGATACAAATACAGGTTTTGCATTAGCATGTATTTTCTGAAGGGTGTGAAGTCTACAACTCAACTGAGTGTCATTATTTTCTGACTTCAAACCTCAATGATCTGCCAGTGATTTGCCAGAAAACAATTTTATGAGAAACAGATCAAAAATATGAGGGAAAAAAATGGACATTCTGAGAAAATCTGTACAGCTGAGAGGTATGGTGGAAAAAGGCAAATAATGACAGATTTTAAATATTGCTCTTATAAACTTTGAAAGTCAATAAGGTTGCCATTAGGTTTATGTACCTCTTGACCATACCACTCAACCTCTCGAACAACATATCTGGACAGAACTACAAATAATAGGGACAGATTTTAAATATTGCTCTTATAAAGTAAATAAGGTTTCCGTTAGGTTTATGTAGCTCTCGACCATACCACTCAACCTCTCAAACAGAAAATCTGGACAGAGCTACAAATAATAGGGACAGATTTTAAATATTGCTCTTATAAACTTCGAAAGTCAGTAAGGGTGCTATTAGGTTTATGTACCTCTCGACCATACCACTCAACCTGTCAAACAACAAATCTGGACAGAGCTACAAATAATAGGGACAGATTTTAAATATTGCTCTTATAACGTCAGTAAGGTTGCCATTAGGTTTATGTATCTCTCGACCATAGTAGATCAATGTTATGCTGCTGAGCAGAATGTACACTTTTTGTTTTGTTAATTGCTGACAACTGACTTTTTATTCTACTTTGGAACTTTTCTGCCCGGGTCTCAGCTGAAAATGGACTTTTTAGTTCGGCATCCCTGGTAAACAAATGTCAAATAAATAAATAAATAATAAATATTATGCACTTTAGTATGGGTACGTGATGGCTAGTCTGTGGAAAATTGTCTTACATGAAACTGGTCCTTGGTGCAAAAAAGGTTGGAGACCGCTGTTATAACACATCAGCTCTTAATTCACACATCAATTGCAGATGTGTAAGACAATTTATCCACTACTGTTAAATGTGGCAGATGCATGCAATACACAGCTGTTAGTAAGGTATTCACTGATAATAGTGTGTTGCTTGTAAGTATTGTTATCCTTATGGCTAATACCTATGTCAGTCAGGGATGCTTTAGTCAAGTGCATTACATTTGGCACAACGAGCCTACATACATCTTGTCGCCCATAAAAAAGTATTCCTTGCTATGCATATCTATTAAGAATAGACAGTGCAGGCTTCACTTCAAGATGTTGTACAAGATGCATGTGTGATACATTTTTCTGTGTTGCACTCAGTAAATACTGAGATCATTGATGGCATGGGTTCCATTGTTCTATGTGTGGCATATGGCTTATGTATCATGCCAACCTCTCAGATGACCAGGATTGCCTCTGAATTCAACTCCAGGTTTAACAGTGTCCCACTTAACCGCTACAAAGGTAGTTTATTCTAAGAAAATCCGTGGTTAATTCCGCTTATAGAGAACTGACAATCATTACAGTTGTGCACATCTGCTCCTGCAGAACACGTATAATAACTTAAATTCACATATTCTGGCAATGTCACAGGTTAATGTTGTTGATATTTTTAAATTGTTCCAGATTGTTACTGCTTCTGTCAGCAGTTGTCCATAAGTCTGTTGCTATCTTTCCATAATTGGTTGTGAGGTATGATGAGACGTCAGTCACATTCAAGCAAGTCATTTTGCAGATCTTCACAGCATGCACCCACCCCCCGTATTCTATATACCATCCTTGCTAAATGTCATCTCCAGTGGGCATGTCAGTGATGTTTATATCCCAACCATCTATCTCAGTTAACATGCAATCTTGTGTGACAGTCATGTATATATACCATCATGTGTGGTGATATACATTTATTTATTATTTATTTATTTGCATTTGTTTACCGGGATGTCCAGCTGGGCCAGAAGTGCCCATTTTCAGTGGAGTCCTGGGAGGAAAAGCTATACATATAAGACATTTCACATACAATACAGAATTTACATTAATAAATGCATTTAGTACATATTATTAGCAGCTTATACAATTGGTGAAAAAACAGTACATAAGTAATCATTCGCAAATCAAAGATATTATATAAGCAAAACAGAATATATACATGAGAACATTCCATATGAGTAGTTTTCAGCTAGCAAAATTTAAATAGGACACTTTATGCAGTGGGTGCAAAGCAGATATAGGAATTAATTAGACTAGGTACTTAAACTTTTCACATGTTTAGGACATGTAATAGCTGAGCGATAAGCTATATGAATCCTGTTGCAGGAATCAGCAAAGTTAGTGGATATGTTGCAGATATAAGTGGTGGTATGATATTAAGGTAGGCTGTGAGAGAACCTGAATGTCACGCCTGGTTCAATGGTAGGTCTATAAGGGTTAGGAACAGAGGGAAGTAGACAGGAGGGATCAATGGTAGGACAATGTGGGGTAGTAGAAGAGGGAGGTTGACAGGATGGAGAGGTGGAGTAAGTAAAAAGACAGGTGGATGTTAAAGGAGGATGCCAGAGTAGTAGAGTAGGGATAAGAATAGTTGTGATGGTTGAAGTTAGGTTATATGAGATATGGTGTTAGCACCTGTGCACAGCCAAGATGAGGAGAGGTGTTGTTTCAGAGATGACTTGAGGAGGGTGAATGAGAGGGTAGATCTAAGTGTTGAGGGGAGGGGGTTCCAAAGTTTTCCAATGGTAAAGGAGTAAAGCATCTGGCCAGCCAAATGTTTAGGTTTGTCTACATTTACGAGCAGTTGGTTGTTGGATTGGAGTGGTCTGTTAGGATGGTATAAAGTAAGTATAAAAGATAAAGCAGGGCACATTGATGGATTATGAATGAGTTTGTGAGCTGTAGTTGGATAAAAGTGAGATAGTTGGGGTGCTCAAGCCATTTTATGTTGCATAGTGATAAGCAGTGGTGGAATGAGTAGGAGGCATTAGTTACAAATGTAGCAATTTTGTTGTAGCATGAGTCAAATTTGGACTTTAGAGAGGACTGAATGTTGGTGAGGAAGGGGGCACCATATAAAAGAGAGAGAGTAATAAAAAAGAAGAGGCAAGGAAAAGTCAGGGTTATGCACTAAGCAGATGTTTTTGTCGGTAGAGAGTGCCAAGCTTTTGATGTGTCTTTCTGACATTGAACTGAATGTGTAGGTCGATTGTGAGGTTTTCGTCTGTGATGACACTTAGGAGTTTTGTTCTAGGTACAATGTCGATGGTCGTACCATTTAGGGATTGAATGGTAAAGTTCTCTTTTTGTAGGGGTGTGGACTTTTTGAGGGCAAAGATTACTAGTTTGGTTTTTGTTGGGGGTCAGGGCAACATGATTATTAGACATCCAAATTTTGGTGGAGACGAGGGCGTTTGGGGTGAATTGGTGTAGTTCTGAGGAGTTGTTTGCAGTGCAGATGATAGTGGAGTCATCTGCATATTGGATGACTGAGCCTTGAGACAGTGTGGTGCGGAAGTTATTGATAAATATGCTAAACAGAAGTGGGCCTAAAATGGAGCCTTGAGGAACACCAGTGGTGGTGTTTATGAAAGGAGAGTAAGATTTTTGCCCATTTAGTTGATTGTTGCCTGTTAATGAGGTAATTCGTGAACCAGTTTAGAGTTTGAGGTGAGGTACCCATGTTAGAAAGTTCTGTTAGAAGGAGAGAGTGGGATAGAGTATTGAAAGCTTTAGAAAGATCAAGAAATAGTGAAAATACGATTTTACCATCATCACGGGCTCAGTTGACCTTGTCCATGAAGGATACCTATACTTGCACAGGAGATGTAAACAGCAGTACGTGCTATGATATCTACATATGTGCTTCATGCTATGCTACTGACTTGTCTTGGAAGTGTACATACCTTGACATATCCTATCTTGAGAACATTCTCATATTATACACGCCTACTTCCTCTTCCTTCATTCTTATCATTCATATTTGTGGCCATTTTCATCAGCACACTTTCTTGCCTAATGTATTTATGTTGCATTGCATTTGCCCTTGCTGAACACCCCAACATCTATTATTTCAGTCTGCAAATGCTTGTTGTACTCTATATTACACTGAGTACTCTTTTCTATAATATGTTAATACTGCAATTGTTGCAGTATTTTCACCTCTGGTAGTCATTGTGGCTGTCTGCTCAGTCTCACAGAGCAGGTTTGCCCATAGGCAAACTTGTATCCATGTTCTTTCTGCATTCACTCTGCTTTGCATGGTTTCCTGGCTGGCAACACTGTTGCCGTCCAGGAAACATTGCTTGCATCCATGTAAGCGAGATGAGGAAAATGCATATGCGATTAACACTACTGCTGATTCCACAAACACTTAAAGTTTGTGTAAGCTTTGCATGTAGCCTACACAGTGTTTATTGAATCCCTGGGAATATTCATACTTGTGGGGACAGATAAACAGTTTACGTAATCATAATAACAAACAGTATTTGCAATTATGATAATAAAGCAAATTTGAAATGACATACAAAAACAAAAGTGTGACTTAATTAAAATAGCAACATATGGCAATAGAAAAAAAAAGAAAAAACATTGAAAACTGTAGAAATACATTTAATATCACATACACAGGTGTTACAGACTAGACAACCTGTCAACAAGTAGATCTGTTTAGATTGTATATGTCAGAGAGGAATTCTGCCTGAATTTGTAGCTTAGCCAAGGGTGGCGGAGCAGTGACAGTGCTGACCAATAAAATTATTTGTCTGGCTTTGAATGCTTGCAAATACTCTAGTTGCCTGTGTGTTGACTGAATACTGTTCCAGGGTTTCTCATCATAGCTAGATTTTAAAGTATCACCATGAGACACCTCTGATTTTAACATACAGTCAATGACTTCACTCATTTACAGTGCATAATGCAGAAAGTCTGCATCTGCTCACCAAGAATAAACTATCTGAAGCCTCTCGAGGATTGTACAAGTTTTTTAATGCAATGTGAAGCACTTTCTAAATGAAATTTTAAATATTGTGCATAACTGGCATCTTTTAAAGAGGGCACAAAATGACAAGCCTAGGGAAGAATGCCTTCTTTTGAATACTTTTCTCTTTAGAATATTTTTAATATTTTTAATATTTTGTCCAGATTCTCAGGTGTATTGATGTAGCTGGCTCTTTGCAGTATGATTTTTGCTCTCAAGTTTAGATTCAGAGTGGTAGAAGGTGCTTTGTTTTTCTTGTTTTTTTTTTTTTTATAACAGTCTTTTAAAAACAGAGAACAATATTTTAACATTTTTGTATGTTTAAAAGCAGTGTGAGTTCTCTGAATATATTTTATAAAAATGGTTTTAGTGTAAAGGATTTCTAATTTTTTTAAAATGGATATACAAAATGTATTTGGTTAATTTGAATTATTTGGATGGATAATTATAAAGTAACATTCTTGTTTCTCACACAGTTAAAATACTGCTCTGTCTTTTTAAAATGTTCTTATGAGCAAAATGTGTGCCAGAAAGTGATGCAATGACATTTCATGATGATTGTAAGAATTTTAATATATATATATATATATATATATATATATATATATATATATATATATGCATATATATGTGTGTGTGTGTGTGTGTGTGTGTGTGCATGTGCGTGTGCGTGTGTGTGTGTGTGTGTGTCTTTAAAAAAAGAGTTCATTCTAGTGAAGTTTTTTTAAAAGATGAAGGCAGTAAATAAATGCTGGTTAATTTATACTTCTTGCTTCATGGTGTGGCATTTTCTCATTTTCTATGTTTGCCATTATGGAGGCATTTTTTTGGTTATTGGTTGAATTGTGCTTCTGCTTGCCAACTTTTTTCTAGTTTACAAGGGCTGCAATATAATTTGGCTACATTAAATTTTTCTTAAGGTTTAAAATAGAATTTTTTTGAAAAACTCTCAGTCAAAAGTGAGATTTGCAGAGGTAGGCATAGCAAGTAAGTGAACTAAGATGAGAACAAAACAGTAAGGAGAATTAAATTGCCAAGGAAAACATTCAACAGACTGCAGGCGATTTTAGAATTTTAAGCAAAATGCATGCTGTAATTATTCATTTATATATCCTTGGCCTACTAGGCTAATAACTTCTTTTTAGGGGAGATCTAAGGTAACATTTCTACTGCAAGAGGAAATTTGGCAAGGACATGTGGCTCTTCCCTCAATCTTTTCATTGGAAAGTGCTTTGGGTGCACTTTCTCTTATGTTCCTGATGTGGCACAGGAGGAAAACTGTTTGTGTGCTGTTAATGTCACTGTTTAAGATGAAGATAAAGTGAAAGAAGATTTATTCTTCAAGCAGAAAGAAAGTGATCCTGTTTTGGATGTTACAAATAGTCAGCATTTAGTTGACTTAGGAGAAAAGTTGAGCAAAGGGTGTGAAATCCTCTCAATTAGTAATGCTGATGCAGAAGGTATTCCTAGTGAAGAACTGGAAGTGTTGTGGTCTGATCTGATTTGGAAATAGCAGTTTGCAAGAAAATTATGTTAGTATTGAGAAGGATGTTGATAAAGATGAGTTGAGGACTTTTCAGAAAATGACTTATGACAATGCTTTTGGAAAAGAAAAAGTACAGAAAACAGATACTGTAGCTGTGATAAAAAAGGAGGTATACTCTTAAGAGTTCATTCAAAGAAAAGTAAGCTTATGGACAAATATTTTGTTTGGGACATTGCAACTTTACTTCATTTGAGAAAATACATTTTTTTGACATTACTTTTGAAACTGATGCATTAACAGACACATATTTGTTTTTGTGTGAAGATGAAAGAAATGTTTTTCACTGGAACAACATTATTTTTTTTCCTGAGCAAAGGAACAGACTGAAGAAAAAAGTCATAATATAATTTAAGACTGATGGAATTCATGAAATTGAAATGTCTGCCTTAAAGAATTTTTTTTTGCTAGCAAATGAGTCATTTTGTAGCAGACACTGTTAAAAGTAAAGATAAAGGAGGAATGCAGAATAGAATGCTTTTGGAAATAGAAAATACTATGTAAAGTGTTTGAACAGTGTCATTTAAGTGGCTCAAAATAGGGGGAACAGTAATATATACTGACCAGCCCAAAGTGTGTTAGATGTGCAGGGATTTCAAATATCTTATTAATGAGTGTGCAAAAATAATGTGTGACTAGTGTGGGGAGTAAGGGCATATGATGAATAAAGGACTGTAGGATATATAATAAAGAGGATCACTTCTGGTGTGATTGTGATTAAGGGTAGTTGCACAGTATTAATAATGAGAATGCTAAGAGTATCCTATTGAACAGTTTAAGATGCTTTTTGGTGTGAAATGTGGCAGCACATAGGATACTGCTTAAGGAACACCTAATCAAAAACTGGTTCTGCTCCTGCATTAATCCAGGCTGATCATTCTGTCCTTCCTTTTTCTTACAGCCAGAATATCTCTTCCCTAACCAGATTCTAACATCCAAACTGCCTTCTCTCACAGAATTGCAATTTCTCTCTACCTATCTCAAGCTCACCACTGCTCCTGTTTTATCTACCTATCTCACGCTTCCTACAGTTTCATCATATTTCCTCCTTCTTGTACTTCACCTGAGTATTACCTTAGAACAAGTAACACTAGCACAGCAACAATCAGCCATATTCTTGTTCATATCAGAAATATTTACCACCAAAACCATGATGATCAGTCATTTCTCTATGATGGCACAAGGTACTTCATGTTAGTTTATTTGTTAGCTTTTTTCCCCACTTTATATTACTCTTCTCAGTTTTTATTGTTTATGTATAAACTATTTTCTACCTATATTTACCAAAGTTATGTATTCTTCATTGCTGTTGATCTGACATCCCTGGTAAATAAATGTAAAATAAATAAATTCATTAATTAAAATAACCTGGACTACTACATGGGTAGTAGCAAATATAACCCCTGGTTTGACTGTTAAAGCTCTTATAAAAAGGGGTTAAAACAAGGTAGGTACAAGTACTTCATTTCTTGGGGTATATATTGTTAATGGCAATGCAGTTTCTTGTGACTACAAATGATTTTCTGGATCAACAGCCTAAGACCCCAAGACCTGAAGTATGAGCATATTAGTAGTATACTGTAATATAGAACACTGTGCTATCAAACACAAATACTAAAGATTAAATGCGTGTGTGTGTGTGTGTGTGTGTGTGTGTGTGTGTGTATTTATGTGAGAAATGTTTGATCTTAAACTATTCTCTTGTACTGAACAGTTTAAAATGCTTTTTAGTGTGAAATGTGACAGCAAATAGGATACTGAATTTTAAAACATAGTTGAAATACTGTGAAGCAGATTTCCAATTAGCTGTCACTGCAAGAAGGATGTCTTTTCATTTTTATTCTGGAATACAAGGCCAGAAGGACATAGTAATAGTGGAATCTCATTTCACTTTAAGTATAACGAATGATGCAGTTCACTGACAACTATAATTGCTGCTCATCACAATATTAATAACATCTCTAAGGGGCAGTTTGCAATAGCAAATAGAAGCTTTACTACAGAATATTCTAGAAGGTAGAAGAAGTAAATATGAGACAGATTAGAATATGAACACTGAGCAATAAAACCAACTGAAATATAGATAAGATATACATATGGCTCTGCTTCTGATTTAGGAAACTGTAATTTTTACACAATTACATACAGCTCAGGGTTCATTAAATGCACAAGTCATCAAACATACTTTTGATCACACGGTAGTATATTCAAACTTACTCCAAAATATTCATGAATGTTAAGAAACACCTCCATGTGACCAATTATAAATTCAAAAGATGCTTTAGTTCACAATATAAATCTTGGGAGCATACTGACATATATATAATGTTGATCGAAAGAGCAAGCAGAAAAAAATGAAGCTGGCCTTCTTTCTTTAATTTTCAAAGTTATATCTCCTGCTTAACTACAGGAAAATTGACATGCACTGAAGATCTATTTGTAGTTTCAGACCTGCTCTTGAAAATAGCAGGTTCAGATTCTTTTTTTATGAACAGTGATACTAACATAAAGAAAAGGCTGACAAATCAGCCTTTTTTCCTCAGCTACAATTTTACTCTACCCGCGGATGGCCATCACAAATTACTAGGCACTGGGACTGACATCAAGTGGACTGAGCAAATAGGGAATTAAAGCCTATAATGGTAGGTCCAGAGGTTATTAAATAGTTTATTTCTGCACTTATTTTGGAATTATTATAATACAATTAGCAATCATGGAGTTAGTATGTAAGTCAATGGCACAGGAGATCAAAGCACCAGAACAACAACCTGCAAAGTGTTTACAGTAAAGTTCCTTTTTTTTAATTAGTCTAAGAAGGTCCACTTTCCATGCAGACTTTTGAGGGTAGAATTTGGTTTGCTAAACTTCAGTCATGCATCCTGTTTAGTTTACACTAATACACACGCGCGCACACACACACACGCACACACACACACACACACACACACACACACACACACACACACACACACACACACACACACACACACACACACACACACGCATATCCCCACCCCTGTTCATGAATACTCACTGCATGAGTTTATTTGTACAACAAAGCCAGACTCTTTTGTGGGAGCAGCAAATTCATGTTTTGTCTCTTGCTCTTAAAAAGAGGCATGGAAATAAATAGGGGTCAAGACCGTCTGCTGTATAGTATGAGGCTGTGAACATTTAGGGGGTTAAAATCATAACGATCATTATCATGATTACCCTGCACTTCACTGAGCACTATTACGTTTTCTAATTGAAACAGATAAGGCCTATTAAAGCATTAACAGAACCATTGTCTATAATAATTTTTTTTTGATTATATGAGTTCACTGTCAGCGCTGGTTACAAGAACACTGGGCTTGAGTAATTGAGTGTTCATCCTTAATATAGTTGTCTATCATCTATCTCATAGCTTGAGTGATTTCTGCTCAGGTGGATGGAGTTTATCATAAATATATGTAGAGGTGTCAGTGAACATCACGAAGTTGACTATATATCCACATGCATGAGTTGCTGAGTTGTGAGCTCATTTTTTTTCCACAGTCTAGAATGAAAAATTTACCGCTAAGTGAAGCAATAATGGTTCATTAAAATGCTGCAGCAAAAGTATTTTCTTTATTAACACAACCATGGTCTGCTTTCTTCTGCATGCCATTTGGGAAATAAATGTAACGGACTGCATTTCATGTGGGAGGTGCATGGGAAATGTGTCCTTACAGGATATATGCCAGCTAGCGCTAACAGGCTAAATATCACAAGTACACTTCTCCCTTAAAAGACTGTCTGCAGAAAAATGGAAAGAAGCATAGTCGAGGTATCAGATGGGTTAAATAAGTGACGTGCTAAATGTTTCTATTTACAAAGTAATCAGTTGTACTGCTGCAGTGATGGCTCATCCTATTGGACTGCAGGACTGCACACCTCCCCCCCCGAGCTGAAAACCAAAAAAAAAAAAAAAAATCCCGAATCCCAAAACTCACACATGCGTGAGTGGAAAAATAAAGTCCAGATTTGGAATAAGGCAGCAGTCTCAAAGATGCCCCAGAAGTCTATGTGGTTACAGCCACATAGACTGGAAGGAGATTGAACTGCAAGGTCAGCAGTCTGTACTTGCACGCATGTGTGATTACTCTGCATTCTGGAACCGGATATGCTGATTAGTGGTGGTGAGATATGCTTATGCCTTAATTTGCTGAAACAGAGCTGAGCTGAATGATATGCTTATGCCTTTATTTAAGGACAGATATAGCTTGAACAGAGCTGAGTGGGATATGGTTATCTGAGCGATATTTATGGACGAGTACTGCTTGATATGCTGAGAAATGGATGTGCTTATCTGAGCAATATTTATGGACAGGTACTACTTAATATGCTGCAAAACAGCAGGTGTGTGTGTGTGTGTGTGTGTGTGTGTGTGTGTGTGTGTGTGAGATGCCCCAGTGACTACAACTCAGAAAATATACCTGGTAGTGGCTAGACTCAAACCCTGTACCTTGGGAGGTAGGTAGCAGGAGCTTGAATTCCCTACCTGCCACCACTTCTGAAAGCTTTGCTTCATATTGCTGTTCTATTCCTCATAAAATCTGTGGTTTTCTGGAAAATAATGAGAGGCATTTGAATTTCAGACTTTATATTCTTCAGAAAGTACATGGTAACACAAAACCTTTTATTCTAGCAATTTTCTGTTTATAAGATCGTTGTTGGGATTGTCCAGGTTTTTGTGCTAACAGGTTGAGAGCTACAGTGAGAACTGAATTCACTGAATATGTTTGCTGAGCTGTATTCAACCATTATTGGCTTTGTCTAGGTGTTTTGTGCTAAGAAGTTGAGAGCTAAGGTGAGAACTGAATTCACTAAATGATAGCAATTTAAGATTCAGTCTAGCTGTCTTTAAAGAAACAGCTGATTTAGCAGTGGTATTTTGCTCTGACTGTAGTGCACAGGGTCCTGGGTAGGTTCAAGACTTGGCAGTGAAATGCATGGCAGTAACACAGCATTTTATTCTAGCAACTTTCCAAGATTATACAAGCAATGTTTAAAATGTGTCCCTAGTTTATGGGCTTTTGTCCCCCAAATAAATTTTGGCCTTTTCCAGGTTTCTTGTGCTTCAAAGTTGAGTGATACAGTTGAGTGTCGAGTGGATTTTACAAGGAGCTGAGAGCTTGCAGAGAAGTTTAGTGTTGCTTATGCTGAGTCTGCTTGCATTATTAATAGCACAATAGGTAGTGTACTTGCTTTTGATGCAGAAGGCTGTGAGTTCTACTCACAGAGTATATAGATGCATTGCTGATATTGTACTGTGCTGTACTTTTGAGTCTAGAGTCCGGAGGATGTCCTCTTTGGTGGAGACACCTAGTAATGATGAACCTGTTATCAGTTTGTCATCCATCCCCTATTGCAATATTACTATCTTATCTTTCTGTTATGTAACACAGGGAATTAATTCCTCAAGGGCAACAGGCACTTTGTTTATAGATGAGACAATGAAATATAAAGTTGTTTGCTAGCAGCAACCTCTTCATTAGTTACAGATCTCTTTAATGTGGAATTATTTACATGACTTTTACTTCTGCAGAGATTGTGCATATTTACTGATACTGGTGGATTGTAGAAGTTTGAGTAGATTTTTATGATGGAAATGTTCTGAATTGGGCAGTTTTGTCATTACTGGTGCATGCATTTTGTTTCATTGTTTACTGGATGCCTTCTAACTACTGTACTGTATTATACAAGGGATGTAATTTAATAAAATTGGGAAGGTGTATCAAAGAACACATGTATGTTTCCTGTGCAAGGGGTCTATAATTTGAAAACAGCCCAAAGTCAGTCTTTATCTACCACTGACCAGATGTATTTTCTTTGAATGTGGGTTTCAATGCTGTTTCAATGAATGTGAGTTTCAAGGGCAGAGAAGTTTTAATTCTAAGTCTATTTTCATTGTGAGACTGCATTGCTTTGTTTAGCAGATGTCTATTAGTGTTTGTACTGTAAAATGTAAAATAAAACTTTTAAATGAAATCCAAATCATCGTAGAAGTAAAGCAGTATGCACATTACAATGTTTATTTTAAATGGGGTGAAATAGCCAAGTAATGGAGCATTGGAATGACTGCAGGTGAAAGGCCCTATTTGACCATGATTTTGTGAGGGGGGAAGGGCTGCAAACTCAGACAGCCCTGGCTGAACTATATCTCTCAACTGTCCAGATTTTTGCAGAATTAATAGATTTTTGCTTCTAATTTTGGTTTGTTCCTCATAACATTTGTGGTTTTCAGACAAATCATTTAGGAATAAAGTCACTAAATCATGACAGGCATTGAGTTTTAGACTTCATACCCTTCAGAAAAAAGCATTCAAGACCAGTTATTCTGTCAACTGTCTAAGTTTATACAAGAGCAATTTTTAGTACTGTTTGAATGTTCCCCCAATATATTTGGCCTTGTCCAAGTTTCCTGCTTTAAGAGGTATGCACAAATAAATCACTTTATAGAATTAGATATAGCCAAACCTCTCAACTGTCCCAGATTTTGGCTCAAAATGTTGCTCTCCCCATAATAATCCCTCTTAAAAATGGCAGATTTGGAAGAAAATGTGGAGTGTTTACACTTAATAAATAATTGTAATGATCAGAGTTATAGATTATTTTTAATTTCAGAAATGCATGTAGATTCTGTTATTTTGTCAGCTGCTCAAGTTGACAGTACTAATATTAAAAAGTGTCCCTTCTTTGACAGGTTGCCACCTGTATTGTGTGGCTATTTTATATTTTTGCATCACATTTTTGGTCCATTTTTCATACAATTTTGGTTTTCTGGCAAATTAGTACAAATTATTAAAGACTGAAGTTAGAAAATAATGACAGACATTTGAGTTTCAGATTTCATAACCTTCAGAAAATTCATACAAATGCAAGACCTAATTATCTTTCTGCGTTTATAAGAGCAATTTTTAAAAATTGTCCTACTTTTTGGGCCTTTGTCCCACTTTTATTTATGGCTTTGTCCAGATTTCTTGCTCTGAGGTTTGAGAGATATGACAAATGTGTCAGGGGCATCACCATCAGCCAGAGACATTTCAAATTGTGATACTTGTTGCACCCCACTTCCCTATGTAGTGACTCTGGATGTGTCCAAGCAAGGCAAAGATCAGTTATGCAGTGTTAAGTGTGCAGAGTATCCCCCCATCCAAGGTAGACACAAGTACTACAGTAGCTTTTCATCTATCTTTAATTTTGCAGAATGTTCTGGTTTTCTTTCATATTTTTATACTGCTGATTTATGCTTCTTATTCAGACAATGCATGTTGTTGCAGTGCCTGTTGCTCTGTGTTTAAGTAGCAATGCTTTAATGACCATCAGGTAAGTTTGTCTGAGACTGTAAGATGCAAGTAAGCTTTAATAAGCATACTGTTAAAGAATTACCAACATTGAAAGCCTTTTTGTTGTTGCCTTGCAGAGGATATTTACATAACTATATAGTGTATAAGCCTTGAGTATTGAAACTCATTACATTTGTTGGAGACTTGCAGTCATCTTTGCAGGCTTTATCCGTAAACTAAACAGAATGCCAATCTATCATGCGTGGTCCATAATTTGTGCAGTAACCCTTTAAGCAATTTATCTTGAGCTTGTTTCTTGTTCGCTGTTAATTTTTTACTTTGATCATGTTTTCCCCATGAAACAAGTAAACATTTGTTGTCAGCCAGCAGGTCTTTTTTGGATAAGAAACATTTTTATGTTTATTTTATCACAGAGATTGCTACTTTCAGCATGTTACTTGGCACTTTTATAAAGCTGAATATAAATTAGAATTAGAATTGCAGTGCAAGGAGAAGTGGTTTGAGTTGAGTGCTGCTTGTTTTTTTTATACTTGATTTTGACTGGCATTCCAGTAATGTATTTAAAAAGCAATTTATTTTTTCATGACTGACAACCTTTTGGTTTCTATCTAGATATTAAGAAAGCTGTCATGTATCCAATGCATTGAAATATTTTTTTTCTTCTACAGTTCATTTTGTCTTGATTGGACTCTCATAATGATGGTTTGGCACCCAGGGCAGCGTATTTAATTAAAGTCTCAGTTTTTGTGTATTTTAGCATAGCCCCACCCCTTTCTAGTTGGACATACCCCTTCCCATTGACCCCACCCATGCTTGTTTGTCAGACTGTTGCAACAGATAAGAGAACATATGGCAGCAAAGTCACTAGCAACATTATGTCAGTATTGTTATACCGATCTGATGTATTATAGACAAAAAATGTACCTTATCTTCAGTCACAGAGCCTTTAAGAGGACTGCTGGACTTTGAAATATGAACAAACATAAAGAATGTGCTCAGTGGTTTAGGTCTAGGTCATTTATTTCTCACTTAGACAGACTTGCAATTAAGCAGACACACACACACGCACACACACACACACACACACACACACACACACACACACACACACACACACACACACACACACACACACACACACACAATATATATATTTGTCAAGTAAACTGCTTTTCTACTTACAGTGTTAATGGAATCTAGCATTTTAGACTATATCACTCATTTACCATAGTTAGAACTTATTTATTTTATCTTTACAAGATGTGCAACTATTAATTTGCTTTATTCTGAGTTCTTTTGTTAGAATCTGCTTTAATTTCTTTATAAATAAAAGTACTAAAAGTTGTAATGGGATACTGTTAATAAATGGAAATCAAATAACGGTCACTGGCATAATTTATGGAATTTATGTTCATGAAAAGGCAGTTTTATTTTTAATAACTTTGAAACAGCATCCCTGACATTTCCATGTGCATGTATAGAAACCAGCCAGCAATAGGTGTGCATAAAATACAGTGTCACACCTACCATATATCTGTTCATAGCTGATAAAAAGATGTCTGCAAGTGATAATAACACAGCTCTATACTCATATAATTCAAATGTATATTTTTATGTCATTAGAAACTACTGAAATTAATCATTTATTTATTTATTTGTTTTTTGCAATGAACTATCTTGAGTGCATTTTTATAAAAAATGCTTGTTATCCAAAGTACCATGACAAGCATAAGTGAAGAACATTCTAGATTTTAGATAGTGGTAGTCAGGCAGTCCTTAACAGATTCAGTGCTCTAATATCACTCAAAGCCCACAGATGATATGAATTGAATTGCATTAACTTTTTTCATTTGTTGGAATAATATTGAGAATCTATAGCATGAAGAGGCTAATAATATGGGGAATATGTCTACCCTGAACAAGGAAAACAGTTTGATTCTGTCCAAAGTGTAGCAGTTGTCTGTGTATAATGCTGTGATAGGACAGTGTGGCTTTAGACTTTGTTCAGAAAGTGTTAATGCATTTCTTAATAGCATGAAACAGAGGACAGAGCAGTCAGAGTTAAACTTTACAGAATATTTATGATTGCAGCTAAGTCAACCCAGAGAGCTTTGTAGATTTGTTGTGCCATAACTGGAAGGCATGTCACAGAGACATAGAGTCATAGATTTTTTACTATGCTAACTACCCAGGTGGACCTTCTAAGCTTAGCCAAGTTTTCCTGAAAGAATAAAGATATACTGTATCCAAATAGAACATTGAGGGACAGGCATTTATAAGCTACCTCTGTCAGTAAGGGACAAGGGTGCCAGGTCCGGTGTAAATTTCCTATTCCCCATCCATTGGTCTAGGTTGTGTTTAACTGAGTAATAGACAGACTCAGCTTCACATGGATGGGAAGCCTATTCCCTAGGAGGGTCAGTCTCTGAGACACATATTTAGCTCTCTAGCATGTTCTTTTTAAGTCACATGTTCTGTTTCTTTTTTTTTTCAATCAAACCTGGGTACTTGTTTTCTTTCAGAAAAAAAAATGTGTGCCTGTGAGGTAAGAATCCATTCCCTAACTTATATAACATAAAATGTATAGCTCTTTTATGTAGCAACAAACTTGTCAACATTTGAAATCACAATGATTAAAAGAACTACAGTATCCAGTTATATTAAAGTAATGGTTTAGAAAGACTTGAGAGCTACTACAGTGCTACAGTATGCAATTCAGTAAGAAGGTAATCTTCATATGCTATTTATTTTGTGTTTGCATAGTGTCATCAAGATTCCTTGTACAAAAATGTTTTAAGACAGTATAAGTTGTATTGTAACCTATATTATACAATGCACAAAATGTGACTATGTGGTTTTCCAGGTAAATTTATTTCTTTTTTCTGCTATAAACAAAACCATATGAGTAAGAGTATATGCATTGGAATGATTTTATGATTCTTAAAAATACATGATCATGTTTCATTTAAAACTCCTGAGAGAAAAATAAGTTGCAGGGGTGGTACAATGATGAAGCAGTTAGTATTATCACCTCACAGCAAGAGGTTCTCTGGTTGGATTCTCAGCTGGGGTGCCTTCTGTGTGAAGTCTGCATGTCCTCCTTGTGTTTGAGTGAGTTTTCTCCTGATGTCCCAGTTTCCTTCCACATTCCCAAGACATGCTGCAGGTGGACTGGACATTCTAAACTGACCCTAGGTATTCATGTGTGTGCCTCTCTGGAAAGTTGGGTGCCAGGCTGGCAACTCAACACTAAAAAAATCTGCTGCCACTTGTTCTGCAGACTAATGATCCACTGTGGTGAACCCTACCAGGAGCTGCCGAAAGGAGAAGAAGAGAAAAGTAAGTTGCAGAAAAAAATACTTTTGTCTTTAGATAATATCAGTATGGATCATTGTAACATTTAATCATGACTATTTTTTGCTTTCTTTGCAACTTCAAGCCATACTTTTATTAATAATGTTTCTGAGGCTGACTTCTTCCTCCTACTGTCTTAACCAGCATGAATACATTTTCTATTAACCTATTTGTTTTTCTGAACCCAGTATCTTTGCACACAGAAAGCTAACAGTGATGTGTCCATCATCTGACAAATGTATAGAGACTCCATGAATGTCCATAAAACTCACCCTACAATTGTAAAGCACAGAGCAATGACTGCTATATGATAACTGTTGTAAGTATACACTTCCATGTGTCTTTCACCAGGCAAGAGTGTGTGTGCAATCCCAGACAGACTCGTGTCCACATGTCCTGCACATCAAAGCCTTAATTGTAAGCCCTCTCCTTTTGTGGAGATCTTGTGAATGGCACGAATCTTGTCAGCATCCTCTCCGAGGATGGCAGTGCTGGCATTATTAGGTCGTTCTTACCAATCCATTATTGATTCCTGCAGCACTCAGGCTGCTAATCAAACCAAGGTCATGTGGTTCATACTCAGGGTCAGAACGTCTTATGATGCAGATTGACATCTGCAACCTGTAGGTTCCCATAATACACAAGATATTAGTTATGAGCCTTGTACCTGGAAGTAAACTGAGATAGTGAGCAAGCTATTAGAAAGGGAGAAGGTTGGAATACTCAGGGCTATAGAAAATGTTTTAAAGAAGAGATAAAAAATAAAAAAAAAAAGAAAGACAATTTGGCTTCAAAGGAATGTGATGATAGAAAATGTGGTAAAAGAGTGGGCCTACTGGAGGTGGAAGAGGAGGGGTGGGAAGGTTCAGTGCTAGGCATCTAGTAATGGTAGAACAAAGTCATGAAGCCATGGAAAGTGAAAGTTGAAAGAGAGTAAGGAAAAATAAATCAGTGAGTTAAACAAGGCCTTTTCCAGGTTCATAGCAAAATAGAGGAAGGGAATGAAAAATCAAAGGTGAGAGGGCGGTCAGAAAAAGGGAGAAAATTGGCAGAGGTACCAAATAATTTACCTTGCTTCTAACTTATGAAAAGAAAGCAAATGGGAGGGTGCCACATTGAGAGAGAGGCAAAGCAGAGTGGGCAGGTCAGTGGACATACAACAGAAAAGAAATGGAAGAGGTAAAATGGAGCAGGTTTCTATTAAGGGGGCTAGAACATAAAACTAGATATCTGCAATCACTTGATCCAGTTGGGTAGATATATAAAGTCATAACTGTCACCCATCCAGCCTGGGTTCGATTAGTGACTCAGGTCACTGATGAAGTGGCAGGGAGGAATAGGCATGCCAATCCTGGGAAGTAAGTCCCTTGTTGATGATGCTCCCGAAGGGCTGGCATGTTTCATAGGAGGGAGCTGCACTGGGATATAGTTGAAAATGGGGGTATGGAAAGGAAAATAGTATAGGCCATAGAAAAATAAATCTTTTCCAGAAGGAAGCACAGATGACTAAGCCACCATGACATGTTTAGGATCCACAGCCAGCCCCAGCAAATACTGGACTAGTTCTGGGAGTTAGAAGGATGGTTGGTAGACCCAGAGTGAACATGGCACACTTTTGGCTGGACCAGTAACATGAAGTTCAAAGGGATAAAAGAAAAAAAAAAAAGAAAAAATGCAATTATGTTAACAACCCCCGCTGATAAAAATCTTCATTCATCTATGGCTTACTGTAGAAGTGTATGAGGACTGAATGATAATGTGTTATACGCTTGTCTGATACAAGAAGTAGAAAGAACCATTGGAAATACAAGTCTGCTAGTCTAGCAGTAGGTACAGGGAAACATCATGGAGAGAACCCTGAGTGGAGGACATCTATATCTACAGGAGAGCAAATAATGTGGTTCATTGCCAGGAGAATCTGTAAGGGAATACCGCTTCCAAACTGAAAATGCCTTACATATGAAACTGACACTGAAGTGCCAGTAGATCTGGCCTCCCAGGACTTCAGTGAGTTGTTTTAGCTGATTCCCACACAGAAGGCTGATAAGCAAACCTGGAGGGGTAAAAGATAAGACCAGAAGTAAAGATCCTTTATTGCTTGCTTTCTCTTTGAATAGAAGGAGGGTTGCAACGAAGGCGATGGTATCAGGAAAGAGGAACGTGACTAGTAAAACAGAGCAGGGGTCAAATGAGAGTTAGCTAAGGTAAAAGAAAAAATGATCAAACTTTTTTTTTAATTGATAGGGCTAAGCTAAGTTAAGCAATGAAGGATGGTATTTGGGTTTAGGGAAGGACTTAGAAAAGGCTGACAAATTATATAACAAGGTGGCAGTTGAGGTTCAGTGTAAACAAATGGAAAATTCTGCACCTGCCCCAAAATAATGCTAGTGTGAAGTGTTACCTGGGGAGAGAAGGACAGATGACAACAGACCAGGAAAATATTTAAGGGTGCTGACCACATCTGGAATGGGACACCAGGAGAACAATAATAGGACAATGGTAGCAGGAAACAAAATAAAAGGGGTTATCCACAGGTGGTGGACTGCAGAAGAAAATAACTAATGCTTCCGCTGCACTGATTTCTGGTCAGACCACACTTTGAACACTGGGTGTTGCATGGACATGAAGCAGGAACAGGGGCATCGAGTGGCTAAATGGAATCCAGATGCAAGCCCACAGAATGTTTTCAGACAGAGGGGAAGGGAATATGACTATTGATTACAAAGAAGAAGAGCTCTTTTGTATGAGGTGACAGGAGAGGCAGAGTAGGAGACAAACACTATATAAGGATTGGTCTGGGGGAGGAGAGTCACCTTTAGCACTACAGTTTCTGTTGCCCATCCTCACTCCCCCAGTGTTTGGTAAGTTGGGTGGAAGAATGGTCGTAGTACAAAGTGTATAGCAGGATAAGGCCTTAATGTTCTGATAATGCAAATACCAAAACAAGGCTTAAAGATTTTCATCTCTGAAAAAAAAATCACACAGACACACAGGCACATACAAAGTATATGTCTGTATGTATCTTTCTATCTATATCTATATCTATATATATATATATGTGTGTGTGTGTGTGTGTGTGTGTATGTATATATATATATATATATATATATATATATATATATATATATATATATATACATATCTATGGATCTACTTTATAAAATTGAAAATCCACTTACTTGAAATGCTGAACAATGAGACCACATTAGCAAAACACATAATATTGAACACCCAGAACATTGCAAAGTCACTCTGGGAAACTAACCATGAGGCCACCATGGTAAAAATACAAACCAAAGCAAATTAATCCTATTCATGTAGGGGGCTTCACTCCCCACACCTCACCATGTGGGGTATGCTCCCCCCACACCTCCCCTAACTAGATATACCAACTCCAGGACCACATTATAGCAGAAAAAAGAGCAAAATTCACCATAGTGACTCAGCAGTTACTTTCCTGGAATGACCTTGTGATGTTCCGGGTGTTCGATACAAAGCTGTTTCGCTAATCTGGTCTAAACATTCAGCATTTTGAGTAAGTGGATTTTCCATTCTATAAAGTACATCCATATATACATATGTATGTATATATATGTATGTTTATGAGTCCTGAGTCATGGAGGATAGTCTGTAGCTGGCTATAACTTGGATGGGTGTCTTGCCAACTATCAGTTGTACCTGGAGTAGTTCCAGTGCATCTTGCTTGCAAACCAGTCTGGAGGTGTGCCTGTCCTTAATGAAGACAGAGATTCCACCACCCTTAGTCTTCCCGACCTCGTTTTGGGGTCAGAATGTATGGAATGAGGTATAGCCTGGTAAGGCAGGGGCGCTCTCTGCAGCCCTGAACCAATTTCCATTACTGCGCAGACATCAGCATCTTCCAGTGCAAGGAGGGCCTCCAGTGAGTCCAGTTTCAGGTTAAGGCTCCTAGCATTAAGCAGCATGACCTTCAATTTGCTTTTTGACAGATCTTTTATGTTGGAAGGTTTGTCTTTGGGACATTGCCTAAAAACAGCAGAATAGGGGAGGTAAGAGCCTTGGCCAGGATCCAGAAACCCAGTGGTAACAGGTGAAGGCCATCTCTGGCAAAGCATTGAGGCCTGCCGACCATATCATCTCAGGCAGATGGATACTGGACCCCCTTGGAATGACACTAGAAACTAAACCAATTGTTGAAGTCAATTATTTTTTGTTGGTATTGTGGCATCATTCTTGGTGACGGTAGGATGCTGCTTTGAGCTAGGGTTATACCTGCCTGGAACACCATACTCTGAGAATTCAATCATGTCTCTCTTCATATTGTCCAAGGAGGTACATCTCAAGTCATTCATACCAGCATGTACAATGACAGATTCATACTTGTACTTGTTGTGGAGAGACTTAAGTGCGTACCTGATGTGGCGGAATCTGGCACCAGACAGGCAACTGATTGTGACCTATGCCTTGTCGAGCCTGGTGAGGGAGCATCGGTGTGTCTCACAATTGAGTCATCAATGACTAGTGTGTTTGGTTTATTGTTATGTCTTGTGGGCTGTAATGGTTTATTGTTTTACCTTTTGGGCTGTGTTTGTGAGACACTATTGTGTTGTCTGCTGTGTGTGATGTGTTTGGTGTTGTGTTGCTCTTCTCTTTAAAATTTCTTTTTGCAGGGGGCACAAGCCCCCCCTGTACCCCCACACCACACACCCCCTAACTTATATATACCAACTCTGAGATCACACATACCTCTGGTAAAAGAGACTATTCCAAAAAATTAGATCTTGGACTTAGTGTATGCAAACCTTATCTTTTGGCCATTCGGACTTCATATTTTAGAAGTCAGTCTAGTGGGTCGAAACGTTTCAAAATGGTCATTAGATAGGCTCTTGACCTCTTCCAAAATATAGACATTATTTAACAGAAAGACATGAAGGGATGTTTGATTTAACCATAGGTTCCTGATTAAGTTTAATGGGACTGTTATAACATCATGGTTTTAGAACTGGGAAGCACTGAACGGATAGTGAATTTAAAAATAATCTTTCTGAATCATAGCACAAAGCTGCCACCTTTGCTGAAAACAAAATGCTGGAGTATTATATTGCTTTCATCTTGTAATTGGGAAGCTGGAGTGGATTTGACCCAAACCTTTTAAAGTGGAAGTATGAAGAGGTATAATCACACTGATCCACATGGATTTGTCACACTGATCCACGTGGGTTTGTTACACTGATCCACGTGGCTTCATTAACCTGTTTTAGATAACCTGGTTTCGCTTTGTTTTGATTTCTTAGTGTGTGGTGTTTTGATTTATTCATCTTTCATTTGCACAGGCTTGCATTCATATTTTTTTCATCTAGAGAAGATTTGTTGTGTTGGGGCTTGTTTTCCTAACGTGCCACCAACCAGAACTGTGTCTTACAGAAATTAGAGGATCAGTTATTACACACATCTTTACAGCTATATGCGATGCATTTGTACTGACCTCTTAATAATAACAAATGTACTGAATTCTATACTATTATCTCTAGGTTTAGAGCTATATTTATTTTCTATTAGTTTATTGATTTTCTAGAGCTTTCCACTGGGGGCCTGTAAGGGTTTGTGCTAAAGAAGATGTAAATGAATAAAACTGAAAATTGTAGCAATGGAATCAATACAGGAGTTTCTCTGTATAACTTGTAGTTCAATACACCATGCTCAACTGAGCGACTAATTACAAATGAGGGGTCCAGTTAATGTACTCTTTCATAACTGTATACATATACTCCTGTCCTAATAGTTAACTTGTTCAGTGATACATTCACTTATCTTTCATCATCATTTTCTTAAATGGAGTCTGTGTGTGTGTGTGTGTGTGTGTGTGTGTGTGTGTGTGTGTGTGTGTGTGTGTGTGTGTAATTGTATTTGTGCTATAAACAAAGTGTTCAGGTTCATAGCACATTGAGCATCAGCACTGATTATGGCACATACAAATACACAGAAGTACCCTATTCAGCTTTCTGATGTGAGGTAGATGGCTAAATTCAGAAAATAATTATAAAGGATCCCTGAATGTTTCAAGTACAGTAACTACAAGAGTGTAACCATGCAGTTATGAAATAATCCATTAAGTACAGCCCTTATCAGTAATTTTGTATGCTGTATTGTGCTACAAGTTACGCAGAAGAACTGTTCTCTTCCTTACTGTGCTGTTACCCCTAACAATTTTACAGTTACCTGACAAGTCAGAGTAGCTTTCACAAGGCAGCTTATTGGACATCTGCATTTTACTTTACCAGACAGAAGGAACATTATATGCTGTACTTTGCCCTAACTGCATAAGTCAGAAACATAAAGAGATAGCATGTGCAAAGAATGTACAATATCCCCATTTTCTGACTGGTACACAGACTGTTTTGAAGAGCAATATCAGCCCATAGGACTGCGTGTCATGTTATAGCATAGTAAAAATTCATTAATGAATAGATATATTCCTCTAGAAGCTTCTAAACAAATACATAGGGATTTGGTGTGACTTGAAGAGGGGGGAGGCAGCAGCTGTCTTTAGGTCTTCAGTTTTATTCTGATGCCAGCAAAGCAACAACAATTTGAAAAACATTTTATGGCCAGTGGTTAGTGCAGAATGGCTTATTCATCAGAGTCCCCAAATCCCTTATTATCCTAGCAGTACTATACATGTGAAAATTAGTTTAAAAATAAGTAAATGATTCAATCAGACAGGCAGTGGCCCATGCAGTCGTCCATCAACGTCTTATCACTGTAAGAAAGACTGGAGTGAAATTGTCTTGCTGGCTTTACAAATCAAACCAGTTGTAGATAGTTTATTGATCCAGGGTAGACAATACTGTTTTTAATGGTCTGTTTTGCTTGTAATTTTAGTAGAGTTTAACAAGTACTTCCAAAACTGGTACTATAACAATATATTGTCCCATACGTGAAGGAATACCAGAATGAAAGAATTGCAAAGTTATCTCAACTTCATAAGATTATTGCATGCAAATCTACATTATCACTGAAATGGAAATGCCAGTGTATGCGAATACACAGTTACTCAATATACCACATAAATAATATTTAGATTTCTAGGTTCACTAGAAAAATGTTGGAGCATTCAGTGGTGAAGATCTCTTTCTCACAGATCTAGAGCTCTGTCCTGATATGTGCTCACTGACTATGCTGTTTGTATCTTGTGTGTGTGTGTGTGTGTGTGTGTGTGTGTGTGTGTGTGTGTGTGTGTGTGTGTGTGTGTGTGTGTGTGTGTGTGTGTGTGTGTGTAGTGTATGTGTGTATACGTGGGCTTTCTATAATCACTCTTCCAAAACATGATGGTTGATTGTCTAGTCTGAAGTGTAGATACATTTTAAATTTACCGTTCATCTTGTGGATTTGGTCATGGATAAGAAGTTCCCATGATGACCATAGACTTTACATGATGATCAACATTATTACCCAGTTACCAGACCCCTAAAAAAGAAAGAAAAAGATTACAAAAAAAAATCCACACTTAGGGTACTTGAAGGAGAGGTTGGTAATCAGCTGATGTTAAGATGGAAATCCAATATTACAAGAAGCTAGACAATTACTGAACTGTTAATGAGCTGGGTAAGATATAAGTGAGAATACAGACACTTTATTTTATAGACCCAACAAGCAGGCCTTGGTAGAACAGTTTGATGTCATGGCATAATGTGCTTTTGCGGGAGCACTTTACAGTGTGCTTGTCTATGGAGACACTCAGGGCAATACGAGGGGCAGATCTGTGAGCAGCAAAGAGGGCAGCACTACTTCATCGTGTATGTGACAGACTGTGGTTTAACAGAAGTTGACATGCCATATGCTTGAAAATAAAAAAAAAATATTTAAAAATTGTTAGCGTTTTTTTTCCTCAGCTGTCATTTTATGCAACCATTTACCTATTGGAATAGATAAAAATACTGGAGTACTGAGTATAATGTTTTTGTTTTGTTTATTTGTTTATTTTTGTTTTCCGAGAAAGTCCATCTTAGGACTGAAATGCCCATTTACACCATTGGCCTGCAGAGAAAAGCTCCAAATCAAGGCTAGAAATACATTATTCATTTATTTATTTATTGATATAAATACATTTTGACAGTTCAAAAAAAAAGAAAAACATTAAACAAACCTTATTTGCAAAGTATTTCAAAAAAACAGTCAGCAAACATTATTTATAAAGCATGCCAGAATAAGGAAATAAATGTTTTAAAGACAGAAAAAGCAATGTAGTTTGTCTTTTCCCAGTTAGGGGTCACCACAGCAGATCACCAGTCCACAGATTGATTGGCTGTGTAGTTTTTACAGTGTCGAGTTGCCAGCCTGGTTCCCAACCTTCACAGCAGGCACACGCACACACCTCCCTGAATGTTTTTAAAGCCCATTTGGCCACAGGGAGGACATACAGACTCTACACAGAAGGCACTCCAGCTGAGAATTAAACCAGAGAACTTCTTGCTGTGAGGTGACAAAGCAAACTGCTGCACCACCCAGGAGCGGCCTTAGGTCAACCGGTGCCCTAGGCAAAAGGGCTCCACTATACCCCCCACTATCTGGTCTACCTACACCAAATAAATACCGGAAAAACACCCCTGCTTGAGTGGCGCCCCAAGTGGCCGCCTAGTTGGCCTATGCCTAAGGCCAGCTATGGCATCTCCACAGCCATATTGTGAGCAAAATGAAAAACACTATATTAATTCACTTTTACATCTTCAAAGTGGACACAGTTAGGATTGCATACTACAATATGCAAGTGTGGTACATTTGCATGGTTTATTAGTCGCCAGATGATATTTTAAGGCAGATTTGAATTGCTGCTGTTTTTTTTAAAGCCTGATGTGGTTTGGAAGGCTGTTCCATGCCTTGAAGATGGTGACAGAGGAATAGCAAGTCACCATAATAATTTGATTTATTAGCAATGGTTACCAAGTTCTGCGGATCACACATTTTAAAATGACTGTTTCTAGACATGTAAGAGAGCTTAACCACACTATATGAAGTATATTTTATTGGGGTATATGTTAATATACTTTAATCTGTTGTGAGAAACAAAACCTTATCATATTTGCTTTACATCTATTGGTCAAAAAATGTTTTGGGTATTTGTCTGTGCTTTTATGCAAGGACATGGAAAATTCTAGAATGGGATTCCACGGCAAGGTCTGTCATGTAAAATGTCCTAGCTACAGAGGCATAAAAGGCTGCATGTTCTTGCCTATGATCCCAGCATTTGTGAAATGTGAATTGATACCGCACATGCTAATTGTGCAATGACTGGGTGAAATATCTACTTCAGCTACAAAGCAATACTTTAAAACTAATGTTACATACAGAAAAAAATGTAATACAGCTTGGTGAGATGTTACCAACTGCAATACTATACAGCATGTAACAAAATAAATTGATTTTGTGCAGATCGAGGGAAGTATCCTGGGATTTCTGGGAGAATTTCATGCAGACATTGATAGCTTTGTATTGTGCTATATAAGGTGTGTCTTGTTTCAACAATAGTTTACTCTGTAAAGGCTTTTTTTGCCGAGGCGCTAAGAGAGAAGTATATTTTGCTGCTATCTGTGTTTGTTCAGAGACATAACATTTTGCTGCTATTTGTGTTTCTTCTAAGTGCAATTACATCTGCTTTTTGCACAACGACCTTTTGAGCAATCAATAAATGGACTCTTTATAGATTATTTAGAGGTATAGTTCCTGGTCTTCGTGGTATATTATTCCTTGCTCGGTCTTCAGTTGTTATCATTGATAGCTATGTAGTCTGAACAGCTTATATCTTGTATAACCTAACCTGGTGAAAAAAGACGGTAGATAATCAAATGAAGTGAGTGCTAGAAAAAGCTTTCTTTTTGTGCATAAAGCTGATAGGTCCATTAATGGGACTGGTTGAGGGGTGCACAGATTTATATGCAGTCCACTGTAAAGGAACGTCCCAGTGATAAGAGACAATGTCATGTCTAGCTCAATTGGTGTTACACTTGATTTGTACCAGGCATCCACCATAGATGCGATAACAGAATTTAGAGGTAAGATTTGGTCAGGTTCTATGTGCTTTACATGTACTGAGTATTTGAAACCTGACTTTTCCATCAAGCTGCTGAAGCTGAGAACCATTGCAAAGAGACATAATTAGATGCTGGCTAGCATTGCTGGCTGGGAATATCAGCACATTTTATTAAGTGGAGCCAACTACTTTAGGAACTGGCTGAAAAAGTGTTCTTTTAGTTCTAAGAGTGTTGACAGCAAACTTTGCCTAAAATGGAATGAAGGAATGGGTTAGAAAACAAAGAGTATTGACCAGAAAACTTGCTTTGTAAGGATTTGTATGCCTTAGCCAATAATAGGTTATTGGAAAAAAGGACTGCAGTGCAAACAATCTGAATTATTCTTGCTAAATCATGGAATGCTACATGCTCATGCTATAGTTGACGAGGTAGCAGCATACATTTGTCTCCAGTATGTGTCTTATGTGCTGAAAACGTGTGAAAATATTTCTTAATAAGTTGTTATTGTCTTTTGCAAACTTCTCATTAATAATTTTTTTCCCTATTAAAAGCTATTATAATAAGTCATCTCACTAAAGATTCTTAAATGTAAAAAACATGCTTACAGGTCTTTCTTTCCCTTATCAGTGTTACTATGTTGAAATTTTCGGCCATGATTAAAACTTACTTTTTAATTTTATTTAAAGAACTTAGATTTTCTGCATATGTACAGAATTTTTTTTAACTGTACATGCTTTAATGCACTGCTTTATATTTATCCCTGATACTGAGTTTACCAAGACTGAATTACAGTATAAAAGCATATTCTTAGAAAAGGTAGTGCTTTGATCCATTTGGTAATTAGCTATACAATGTATGTCAGACTGTAACTTATTAAGAAATATTTTCACACGTTTTCAGCACATAAGACACATACTGGAGACACATGTCTGCTGCTCCCTCGGCAACTGTAGCATAACTTGAGTTCATATAACTTTCAGTGACAGCATTAATTTTAATTTTTGTAATGCTACAGTAACCAGCATGTATTAGAACAAGAAAAATATTGGTAATTAGTCCAGAAGTTGAATAATATGCTAACATATCATTATTCGAACCTGACAGGTTACATCAACATTTCTCTTACACTTTCTGTGATGTAGTACATTGTATAAAAATTCTGTCTGTAAAACAGGCTACTCCAGATTTCTTTTGGTCTTCAGATTACATTGCCATGTAGTCAAGTATATGATATCCATTTATAAATGAAGTAATATGCAAGAAAAAAGAAGTCTTCTGTGTTATCGGCAGTATACTGTAAATGCATGGTAAACTGCGTGATTAATGTTCAATTCAATCATTTTGTTTTTGTTATTAAAAATGTCAATCAAAGAAACCAGCCATTGTAAGTGCAGTCCACAAGAGAAGGAAGTGTCATCTGTAATTTTTTGTAGTCTGAATTAAAAATTTCGCATTATAGATATTTAGCATTATGGATATTTAGAATTTTATTTAACCATAAGGTGTTTAAGTAATGAATAGATCAGCCTAATGATTCAGCAGTTAGCACTGCTGCCTGACAATGTCTTCTGCTCTGTTCTGTGTGGAAAGTGCACATCCACCTTGTGGATGTCTTAGTTTTTGCCAGATGGACTGGTTTTCTCTCACATCCCAAAACACTTAGACTGTTGAAATGACAGTCTTCAGAACTGCAATTAAGTGTGATCACCATTTGTGAGTAAATGTCTATATAGCTTGGACTGTACTGATGCCTCTTCCATGATTAGACTTTCCACCTAATACCCACTGAGTGGAAGGGCAGGCCCCTGATTAATGCATGAAACTCAAGAGATTTAACTGTGTACTAAAAATGAAACTGTAATGGCTAGTGAAAGCTGTAGCTGACACACATTGCAGTAATATTATTAAGGTAGCCTAACAAATGGGGCAATTGTAGATTATCTAAAACAATGTATTTGTATTACAGAACAGAGCCCCTGTTTTTCCACTGATGTGACATTCTAATGTGAATTATATCATGTATTGCATTACTCACTTCTGATTAAGGGAATTTATACAAAAGTTAAGGCCATTGCCAGCAATATTTGTGTTATCGTTTGTGAAAGAATCATGTCTTAGTTTACACGTAGACTTAAAGGATAATTCCACCCACCTGCCCATCCCTCCGTCCATCCATTTTCAGTGTAGGGCTAGAAGGGAGCTGGAGCCCTCACAAATAAGCAATGGTCTTACATGAGACTCTAATCCATCACAGGATACAGAGACACACACACTCACACACAGAAACTCACACACTCACACACATGTGAGGGCACATGCACATACACACACACACACACACACACACACACACACACACACACACACACACACACACACACACACACACACATACATGTGAGCGTGCATGCACACACACACACACACACACACACACACACACACACACACACACACACACACACACACACACACACACACATTTTAGGGTAAGGAACAGGGAGAGGAATTTCAAGAATAGGGCCTGGGAAGTAGTTTTAGGGTTAAGGAGAGGGAAAGGAATTTTAGAGATAGAGAGCAGGAGCAGAGTATTAGGATTAGGTAGTGGGCATAAAATTTATAGTTAGGGGATTTAGGTTTAAGAAGGGCGTTGGAGGTTTAGATTTATGGAGTGAATTTAGGGTTAGGGAATGAGCAGTTAGCTTGGGAACTGATGGGAGATTTATGGATAGATTTAGGGCTCTGGTGGGGCTATGTAGCTTCATAGGCTTGGCATTGGGAGGGCTAAATAGTTAACCAGGATCAAGCTAGTGAGTGTTAGAGCACTTGCCTTTTCAAGCAAGTGGCAATGAGCAAATGCGTGTTGAGGTACCAGCACGTAAGTACTTTTATAAAACCTGAAATCTTACTTGCTAATCCATGGTTTACACCTAAAAACATAACTTGTTAATACTCTTTGCATCATATTTTGTTACAGTGACCTAGATTTCATCTGCAGCTATGACATTGCTGGCCAGGTTAAGAGACAGATGATATGGTAATCATAGATTAAATTATAACTTTTACTTATACCATAAATGAAAAAATTCATCACTTAAAATAGGAACATAAAATAAGGACTTGAAGGAGTTTTGTATTAAAGACATTGGGTAGACGGTAGATAAGAAGATACAGTATGCAGTGGAATCTGGGTTAGTATGCGATTCATATATAGTTAAAGTTAAATGTAAAGAACAGAACTATTTTTATCAGGAAATAGAGAGGTGAAAATTAAATCAGCAGTTGGGAGAGATGGTATAAGGTATATAAGAAGCTAAACAATTGAACAGCTGCAACAGATTACAGACTCATAGGTGTAGTAATAAATTTGCAAACCTATGGCTTGTATATATGTTCTATCATTTGTATTGTCAAAGATTTTTTTGTAAACATTTTAATTGGGATATATTGTTTTTCGTACTTCTAAAATCGTATTTCAATGACATGACAGGTTTTGTTTGATATACCTGTCTCTCCTTTTTCCCATTGCTGCAATTGTAGCTCTGATTTATATATTTCCTTTACTGCTGTGACCTTCAGTCACTTTTTTTTTGTTTGTTTTTTTTTCGTTATAAAAGATTGTACTTTGCTTATTGTTGAGAGGACTAGGTGGGGATACCTCTTAGCACTCTACATATATTCAACAAGGTTTTAATTTATCCTCAATAATTTTTGTTTTCTAACTTTGGTGTCACCCGTCTGGTCAGGATAAAACAGACGAACGGTTGTGGGTTTCGTTCAAACAGCTTTATTATATACAAACACATCAGGACTTAGGCTTAGTAACTTAAACTTAAATACACTATAAAAAGACTGACTACTGCACTTATGTACCAAACAAGTGGAAACAAAAATAATGGAAAACAGTCTTAATACCTCATATGAAAGTTTCTATTTGTGTAACTCTGAAACCGAATGCAATGCTTATATTCATTTTGATACTAGCAGTGTTAATTATAAAACTATATGTATACCCCCATTTGTTCATGAGGGTGTATTGCACTTTTCAGAAATGCTCAATTTTGCTGTTAATAATGAATACCAGGAGTTAATATAGAAAAAACAGGATATTAAATATAATTTAACCTTGTCGGGATGGAAAACATTACAAGCCCTTCGTCATAGGAAGGATTTAATTTTTAAACCAGCCAACAAGGGGAATAAATTAGTAGTTATGTTGTGTATTCAATATTTAGCAATGTGTTTACAACATTTTAGTGATAGAGATGTTTATGAAAAAGTGACTATTAATGTATATAATATTGCAATAAAAAATATGAACAACTCCTACATAAGGGTTTCAGATTAGGATATTTCACTGATTTAGACATGAAGAGATAATTCAACATAGAAGGCTCTAAGATGGTGTACTTTTACTGTCTTTCCAAAATACACAAGAGCTTAACACAATCACCAGGTAGAACTATAGTTTCAGGTTGAGATTATTTTTTGACCAAAATAGGCCAATTTCTTCATAGTTATTTGTTACCTAAAGTATGCACCCTTTCTTCCTATATTTGTGATGTGTTTGATTTCTTACACAAGGTGAGTGACATTAAATGGAATAATAATATGTTTTGGGTCACTTTGAATGTAAAAAGCTTATACACTAGCATTCAACACACTTTTGGAATTGAAGCTCTAAGGTTCTTTTTGGGAACTAGTCCTGCGACTGAATATATTATAGAATTATTACATTTTTGTTTGACAAATAACTTTTTTGAATTTAATAATGAACTATATTATCAGAAACAGGGAACAGCTATGGGGGCAGTTTTTGCCCCCACATATGTTAACTTAAGTATGAGTTTATTTGAAGTAGAATGTTTGTACAGAACAGAATTTTATTTAGAGCATCTCATTAGATATTACAGATATATAGGTGACCTCATTTTTTTGGTAGAAGGGGGACAAGAGCGAGTGAGTGAATTTGTAGCTGGACTACAAAATAATAGATTTGAACTGAAGTTTGATGGCCTGAAGACTGGAACTTGGGTTTCTTTCTTGGATGTCATACTTCACATTTCAGATGGGTAATCTATGAAAACAACTGTCCAAAAAAAATTTGAAGATGGTATACAATTAATACATCCTTCCCACACCCTTCATGGGGAATTTCTTTGGTTATCTAGACTATGTAACAATGACAGAGATCTTAATCATGACCTGGGAAGATCTCTTGATATTTCAAAAATAGGGGCTATGATCAGAAAACCATTAGTATGAGTTGGGAGAGGTTTACAGCGAAGGTTAGTAGAAGGAATAGAATTTATGGGGGAAGACAAACCCAAAAAATAATGAGCAGAACAGAAAGAGATGGAAGTATCTATTTTGTTACAACATATAGTTGTTTTAGTTCCAAAGTCATAAACCAGTTAAAACATTTTTGGAAATATTTAATTTCCTTGAAGGATGTTTTAAAATGGTTAGATGAGAAATTGGTGGTTTCTTATAGAAAGTGAATACATAACTTTCTAGTAAGGGGTAGATTCAGCATTCCCCCAATAAATAAATTACATACTCCCACCTCATTGGAATGTTTATTTGTTGCAGGTGTAAAGCCTGTAAATAATGGTCAAATAATTTTTTTTTAATTAATAACAGTTTTTTAAAGCATGTGACCAGTTCATCTGCAACACAGAGGGTGCACTAAGATGCCCCTGCAATAAATTCTACATTGGGGAGACCAAGAGACCTTTTAAAATTAGGTTGTTGGAACATGCAAGAGATATTTAAAAAAAAGAAAGTAGAAAGTTTGATAGCTACACATTTTAACATGCTCCATCTGGGGAATAATAAGGGGCAACAGGGCACTATATTGGAGAAAATTAAGGTTTCCCAATTTGATTTATTTATTTTATTTTACATTTGTTAAGAGATTTAACCCCAGTGAAAAACAGCTGCTATTTAAAGAATCTATTTGCATTTCAAAATGTGATACTTTATCCCCTAGGTGCTAACTGAAGAATGTAATTTGAGGTTGCTTATTTAACTGTGTAATTTAAGTATTAATTTTTTTTTGTATTTAAGGCAAGTGTTTTGCAATGTGTTTTACTCCTTGAAGGCTTTGGCTGAGACGTCAGAGTTTTATTAAACTTGTTTGGTACACTGGTTGGTCGTTTCTTTTGTGCTACAGTATCTACAGTTGTTGCAGTTAGCTACCACACTCATACATGTTAACACCTTGGCTGTTCATGCAAAATGGCACTGCTGCCTGCACGTTATCTCTATTTATATGCACATGCCCTCACTTTGAAATGCTTCTTAAAGTTATAATACACACTCTGTTCTACATCCTCCCTCCCTGAGAAATAAGTCATGCACAGTAATAATGACAACAATCAGTGACGTGCAATTGTACAGACATAATCCTTTGACATGCAAAAATACAGAATTACAAATTAAACAATCATGTCCATGTTGCTGTGTATTTTACACTAGGTCTGGAAATATGACCTGATCGTGTGACATACAAACTAGGACTGGGTTTAGCCACAGGGACTGTCTTTAATGAATGTTCAACTTCAGGGACATCTGGGACAACATCAAGAATGGGAATAGGTACTGAGACATGTTCTTCAACAGGAACATTGTCTGGATTGCTCTGAGATCTAGAGTCTATAGCACAGGTACAGCGCTGCAATATTGATTCAGATACTGGAAGAAGGTACCTGAAATTTCTTCTGTATTCTATACCCTCAAGTTCCACTAAGTAAGATCTTGGCTCAGCAGATATACTTCTGACATGACCAATTTGATGAAAACTTTCATCATTTGCATCCTCACTATCTCCCCTTCTTTTAATGGACAAAGAAATCTGCTCATTTTATCATAGTTGGACTTCTGCAATGAACACTTTTTGAATAGTTTGGCTTTGATTGCTCTGGTGATTTTAGCATTAGGCACCAACAAACTAGAACCGATAGGCAAGGTTGCGCTGATTTGCCTAGACAGAAGTATCTGAGCAGGTGAGCCAAGTAAATTGTCGTGGGGTATATTTCTGAGATTAAGCAAATTCAAGAAAACATTGGTACTGTCATGCTTTGACCTCTCTAGTAATTGCTTTGCACTTTGTACTGCATGTTCAGCTAGACCGTTTGACTGTGGGTACTCAGGACTATTGGTAACGTGGATAAAGTCCCACTCTTTTGCAAATTTCTGAAATAGCTGACCAGTAAACTGGACACTATTGTCAGAAATTCCTTTGTGTGGACTACCATGGACTGAGAAATGACGTTTCAACTTAGTAATGTCAGTAATGGACGTTAGATTAAGTAGCAGATCAATCTCAAATCAATTTGAATAAGAGTCTAGCAACACTAAGTAACGTTGACTATTCCACTTGAATATGTCAGTGGCTAATGTTGACCAAGGTAGTTCAGTGATCTGGTTTAGCTGAAGTGGCTCTTTTTGCAAATGCAGTTTAGTACTATTGCATATCGAACAAGATCAAAGTACTTTATCGATATCTTTTCACAGGGAAGGCCAAAATAATAGTCCTCTCACCATTTTTTTGGTAGCTTCAGAACCTGAGTGGCCATGATACAAAATCTGGATGTACTCATGTTGTAAGGAAGTAGGAATCACAACTTTACGACCTTAGAAAATGATGTCATCTTTCATTAACATCTCATCTCTGGAAGGAAAATAAGGTTGCACTTTTATTGGTATGCAAGATTGCTTTGCTGGCCATCCAACATTGATGAAGTGGTTGGGCTTTTGCAAATGTGGATCAGTCTTTATATGATTTCTTAGTTCATCAAGTCTTGTGGCAAAAAAAATGATGCACTTCCATGACACTGAAGTCAAAATTCTCTGTATAAAGCTTTTTTGTGGTATTTCTGGGCAATGTAGGTAAGGTATCAGCCAAACAAAAAAGTTTGCCTTTTGTATAGTCTATTTTGAAGTTGTACTTTTGTAATCTGAGCATCATTCTTTGTAGTCTTGCTGGAGCTGTATGCATAGGCATCTTTAAAACAGTGACTTGAGGTTGATGATCAGTCACAGTCTGGATAACTCGGCCATAAATATAATCATGGAACTTCGAACATGCGAACACAATTACCAAAAGTTCTTTCTCAATTTGGGCATACTGCATCTCAGTTTGGATAAGAGTTCTAGACACATAGGGTAATGATCTGCCCTCTTGAAGAATAACTACACCAAGACTGAAGTTTGAAGCATCACAGGAAAGAATCGCTGCTTTGTGGATATCATAGTATCTTAATGCAGGTGAACTGGCAATTTTCTGTTTCAGGTCATCAAATGCAATCTGGTGTTATTACAGCCATGACCAGGTAACATTTTTGTGTGTCCACTCTCCTAAGGGTGCTGGTAATTCACTGAAGTCTGGTATAAACTTGCCCAAATAGTTAACCATATCAAGAAAACGCTGTAAGGCTTGGACACTGTTTGGAGCTAGCATCTCAAGATCAGATGTTCGTTTGGAAGGATCTGGTCATAAGCCTGTACTGGTAAATAAATGACTGACATAAGTAACTTCCGGTAGCCATAATTTACATTTCAGAGGACTGAGCTTTAGATTCACTTCACATGCTCTTTCCAGAACTTTACTGAGGTTTCTGTCATTTTCTGCTTCACCATTGCCGCCAACTAGTAAATTATCCACTATTATAGCTCACGGATAGCCTGAAAAAATTTGCTCTATTGCACACTGAAAGACTTCACTGGCAGAATTTATTCCAAAAGGCATTCTGAGAAATCTGTATCTACCAAATAGCATACTGATTATAGTCAGTAGTGAAGGTTTGCAATCAAGCATTACTTGCCAAAATAAACACTTTGGATCTAAAACAGAAAAAACAGTGGCATATGGCATGAGGGTAGCAACTTCCTCGACTGTACATATAGGATGGTGGGGACTCTTTAATGCTTTGTTTAAGTGTCTTGGGTCAATACATATTCTGATTTCATCTGAGCCTTTCGTATGAGTGACTACCATGGAAGACACCCATTCAGTTGGTTTTGTAACTGTACAAATCACACCATGCTGCAAAATCTTATCTAATTGGACTTGACTCTGTACTGCATAACTATAGGAACTCTTCTCACTGATCTGACCATTGGACTGCCCTCTGGGTTTAATTTCATTGCATACACAACTGGAAGTTTACCTAGCTTGTCTTTGAAAACATCAGCATATTCTGAGAAAATAGCTTTGGTGAAACTGGAACTAGAACATGTGCTTACATGATGGATTTCTTTGATAAAAGAAAGCAGTTTCATTCTTAAGCTGTCTATATACCTAACAATGACTGCACAGGTCTTTTGACTACATAAAATTGCAAGCTCTAACTGTTCTCAGCTGAATAGCATGAAAGCACTAATGAGCCTTCAGTTTGAATCTCTTCACCTTCGTAAGCAACAAGCTTCGCACAATTGCCCAAATTAAGTTGTTCACCAGCACTTACTCTAGCAAATGTTTCTGCTGACATAACATTGCACATTGAATCAATGTCCACTTTGAGCTCTGTGGGTTTACCAGTAATCAGGACAGTACAAAACACTTTGTTTTTTGCCAACAAATCTACTGCATTAACCTTTTCACTAACCACTGGTACACCATCTACATAGAAAGTAGAGTTGTATCTTTCTATATGATCAGCTTGCTTTTTGAGTGATCTTTCTTAACAAATGAATGAGGCTTGCTTGATTTCCAAAACTTTTTGAAAGTGGTTCCATTTTTTACATCTGTGGCATGGCTGACCAAATGCTAAGCACTTTTCTTTTTTGGATTTCTGATTGGCACCACAATTATGACAGTTAACAATGAGACGTGACTTGGGTTTTGCTGACTCACCCTTGTGCTTCACTGAACATTTCTTTTTTACTGAGCTAGTCTTAGAACTTGCTGGAAAGGCATGTGCCCTCCCTGGAAATTCTGCAGGGGCTGACACTGCCATGTATCTAGGCCTGTTTCTGTTAGCCACATGCTGCATGCTGTCTACATTTGTTCTAGAGGCTGCTGAAACCATACTGTTATCATTTGCACATGTTTGTATGCCTTTCTATAAGTTTGTGTATGTGACAAATCTCTATGGCTTTGCTCAATATTAAATCACTGTCTCAAAGCAAAATCTTTCTTACTGCAGCATTATAAACACCACACACAAGTCTGTCTTTTATCAACTCGTCTTCTAAATCACAAAATCTGCATGTTTTAGCTTTGTTTCTCAAGTCAGTAATGTAAGCTGTAAAAGTTTCTCCTGGCTTTTGGTCTCTTGTATAAAATAAATGCCTCTGCAATGTAATGTTTGTCTGGGCGTTACACATATTTCTAAATTTACACTTCAAGCAGTCAAGGTCCTCCCTTGATTCAGCTTGTACAACAATATGGTGGTTTTCCCCTTCTCCTGCATGTACTGCTGCTGCCAACACAAATGAATACTCTCTTTCAGTAGACTCTGACCCCCGTTAGATTAAGCAGAATAAATGCCCTTGTACGTGCATCTTTGTCAGAAAAAGCTGCTTGTATGAAAATATCATATTCCTGCTCAAATACTCTCCAAGTCTCTGCAATATTATGATGAAACACAAGTGGACTGGGTGTGCAAAATGCCTCTGCCATACCAACATACAGTACTAAAGACATTTGGAATTATGTATGAACATACACACATATACATCAGAAATGTATGCCAGAACCTGTAATTATATTCAACAATAGACTCTTCAAAATAACTGCAGTTTGTAAAATAGGTTTCCATATCACAAGAACACTTTGAAATCACTGTACTTTGTGAAGCCACCCTTATCAATGTAAGAAACATTTTGAAATGACTGTACTTTGCGAATAAATTGTACATAACACAAAAAATTTTCAAAATGACCATATTATGTGGAATAACTATGTACAGTATAAGAAGCAGTTTGAAATTATTGCACTTTGCAAATAAATTGTACACAGCACAAGAAACTTTTCTACATGACTGTACTTTGCACATAGTAAACTCTTTGAAATAACTGTACTGTAATAAAGCACACACTGCAAACACTTTGCATACTCTGAGATACTTTGAACAACTCTAGTTATATCCTGATTAGCTTTAGTCAATGTGAAACAGTAACACATATCACAAAATGTGGTTGTTTAATAAAAAATGCAGTCGCTTTGCTTTTTGTGATCATTTTTCCCTTTTACTGTACTCATTATGCTCGTTTGACGTCTATTACACTTGTTATACTTTTCTTGGGCTCATTTTACTTTCAACATGCTTGTTATGCAAATCAGAAGATGTTCTGAATGATCTCATAATTATTTTTAATAACTTTATCAAATATCATGGTTTCATACATTGTGTTTAATCAATAATGCGAGTTGTGCTTTTCTTTTATTAATATTGCGTCTTGTGCTTTGTGTTTGATTAATAATGCATTTTATTCTTTGCAAATGCTTAGTATCATTTTCTTTATGAAACAAATCATTTATCTGAGTTTTTTATTACCTGAAATTCGTTTCTGACCTTTCTTAATCATTTGAGCAGTTTGGGATGAAACTTCTAACACCATGTTGTTCAGGTACGCCACTCCTGGTACCATGTCATTCAGATACGCCACTCCTGGTACCATGTCATTACTACTACAGATTCGCAGGCCTCTACTGAGACCCATTCAGAGTCCAGTATGCCGCGAGCTGCTTCTTCGACTATCGAACTTGAGGATATCTCTACCTTGGATGGGTCTGAAGCTCCTGTGCAGGCACCAGCTTCTGAGGGTGTATTCAGGCCTACCAAATTTTATATCAATCCGACGACTTCTTTTCAAGCTAAGAATACCGAATTCCTCAGGCCTAAAGCTCGCACTAAGACTAGAAAACCAATGACCAAATCGCATTCTCAGGCCCATATGCCTCAAAAACAAATGATTAGAATGGCTGAAGACCTTATTACCTTAATTAGGGGAAGCCAGCCTTCACCCACTAAGAGACCTAGAACTGAATTTCTTTCTGATTCTTCTGATCAGGAATCTGATATCTCTGTTCCTTCTGACTTCCAGGATTTACCCATATCTACTTATGAGGATACTGATGCAGAGGATTCCATTCCCTCTGCTTCCCCTCCAGAAGATTTTTCTTTTGGTGAAACCTTGCATACTCTTAGGGAGCATTTCCACTGGGAAAGCCAGGACTATTCTCAGTCCAAAAAGAGACTTAGGGAATTTTTAAACCTGCCTCAACACAGGCCTCTAGCTATCCCTCCTGTTCTGGAGATTGTAGATGATGTTTTCTTGGAATCCAGCCTTAACCCAGACACTTTCCCACCAGCTCCTAGGAAACCTGACAGGTACTACAGAGTACCTGACTCTCACAAATTCCTTTTCAAGAATCCTACTGTGGATCCAGAGACCATTTCCAAAGGACCAGAAGGCATTAAGGCTACTACTGCCAAAAATCCTATCCCTTCTGATAGGGATTCTGGAGCTTTAGACAGATGGGGTAAGAAGGTATATACTTCTGCTACTTTGGCCATTAGGGCTTTAAATTGCCAGTTTCATATGTTAAAGTATCAGCAGCATATTATGGGATTAATTAAACAGAAAATGACGTTGATTCCTGACTGTGCTGAACACAAAGATTTACAAGAGTTAATACATTTTGCTGACCAAGTAGGTAAACATACTTTGCAATTTGGTTTTGATGCTTTAGAAGCATCTTGCAGGGCTGCTGTCACTGGGTCTGTACTTAGAAGGCATGCTTGGCTTAAGGAACAAAACTTGCCAGATCATGTTAAAGCTATATTACTGGATGCACCCCTACACCAAGAGCGCCTTTTTGGGAACAACGCAGAAGAAGTCCTCGAAAGGATGGAGGAAAAAGCTAAATCTATGCAAACTGTTAAATATTTCTTACAAGTACAGCAACCTAGATTCAGTAGGCATTGGCCTACAAAGAACTGGTCCTTTCCAGTCCCTTCCAGGCCTTCTCAGTCCAAACCCAGGAGCAGCAGACCACATAGACTTCAGTCTCAGGCTATGCACAGATCTAAGCAGTGCGGGGCCCCGACTTCCAAAGCAGGGAGTAGTAAGCTACTTTGGGAAAAAACATGTACCTATGAATTACCACATAGGTGACAGTACACTAAACACTGAAAGTGTGATAAGAGACTTAGGGACACAGGTGGACAGTGGTCTCACCTTCGATAACCACATCGCCACAACAGTCAGGAAATCCTTCAATGTAGCACACCTCATCACTATGGGCTTTTCATCCAGAAAAAAGGAGGTCATTGTCCCACTATACTCATCAATCATTAGACCCATTATAGAATACAATGCCCCATTTGGTATGTACCTCTCAAGACATCTGCAACAACTGAAACGGCCACAGAAATACCTCTCTAAAAGAATCACATGCCTAAAGCAGGTGCCCTATGCTGACCTTCTAAAAAAACTCCAGCTATACTCTGTTGCATATTGTCTACTGAGCGGTGATCTCTGCTTAACATAAAAGGCCATGTCAAACCCAAAGCTGTTGGACATGCTACACTTAAAGAAATCCCAATCCTTCAGAACCACACACTCCAGGGGTGAAAACATTGTCATCACAATGAACAAAACATGCTGGAGGGATAGGTTCCTGACCCAGAGACTCCCCAGACTCTGGAATAGACTGCCCATACATGTCAAGCAGAGCACCTCTTTGGCCCTCTTCAAAAGGAACCTTGACGGATGGATGGGAGATAGGAAATTCACCCCGGGGATCATGTCAATTGCCCTGCTAGACAGGGGTCCAGGGAAGTAAATATTGTGGAAGAAATAGCCAGGGAATTGGTAAGGTTAGGCTTGTATAGGCCCTAGGGCCAATAGCCTAGCACCAACCTATGAACCTACTGCACTCATACATGGTAACACTCTGGCTGTTCTCTCACAATGGCACTGCTGCCTGCACACGTGCTCTATTTACACGCACATGCCATCACTTTGAAATGCTTCTTAAAGTTACAACACATGCTCTCTTCTACACTTTGTATCTTCCATCCTGTAATGATACCCTACACAAGAAATTTCATCTACCGAATACTCTGCTGTACCTGACAAAATGTTTGTGTATTGTTAAGTACAGAGAGACAATTACATCTCTGAACTGAAAACAGTAAATTAAAATGATAAGGGTAATACTATAGTCATTTATAACCTATCAATTGACAGATTCCTAGCAGAGCTCCTTGGGTTGTCAAGAAGTCCAAACCCGCATGCTTTTAGTTACAAAGACTTGGCTCTTTTCCATCAGCTTCTTTCACACATTTGTGTTGGTACAGGAAGCAACTGAACTAATATATGTCTTTGGAATTTCAGAAGTGGGAAGAGGTTTTATAAATTCCTTTTTTAATTGTTGTAGAGTACAGCTTTATGACTGGCACATTTGATCTTGTCAGGGTAAAATTTATACTGTAATGGGAGGAGCTTATATATTATTCTCTGCAAGGTGATATTACAGTAAGAATGGCTCATTCCACATAACCAAATTATTGTGTGAGCTTCATGAGAATGGACGGCTCTTCTTTATATTTAAATGATATATATGGCATTGTAATATCACCTGTTTTAGTAGGGAAATGGAATATATATAGTAGCCATTGAACAGAGGTAAAGGAATGTAAGATATGGAAATCTGTCAGGGTTATTAGTAAACAACCAGTCCACAAAGGTGTGCTGAGTGCACAGTAAGTTAAATCTTGAGGGAGGTGAGAATATCTGAATGAAAGACAATATACATACTTGGAGCAATTTTATTATTGGTAAACACAAACAGTTTTCACATCCACATTAACGCAAAAAAGCATTACGTTTTCATTACAATACGTCATCAGATGCATCCACAGAAATGAAAAAGGCCCCTATTTATACCATAAAACTTAAGTATCATTAAGTAATTAGGCTAATTAAATCCATTAAAAGAATATTAAAGCTATAAGGTACAGATAAGCCCTAAAATCCAAATGTTAAAACACAGTCATGTACAAAATGCTTGTAATGTCAGCTTAGTGAAATTCTTAGTCAGCCCATTTACAAACAAATGTAGTGGAAGGACTCAAAGGTTAAGTTCAATGAATTCCTTGATTACATTTCCAGGAATACTAGTTTTTTGAAATTCACCCATCATACTGATAAGGAAAAGTTGAACTACTTGGATATTTTAATTGAAAGGCATGATGGAGGATTTAAATACCGGGTTTTCAGGAAAGAAACTTTCTCAAATTCCTTTCTCCATTTTGAGACTGCTCATCCATTCAGTCAGAAAAGGAGGATAGTCAAGGGGCAGTTTGTGAGAATTAGTCATATAACTCTAACAAGGGAGGACTTTGAACCAGAGTGTGAGAAATGAAGTTTGGAACAGACTGATTTGTCCAGGGACATCTTCAAGTGGGGCTGGATAAATAGAGTAGTAGAAATTAGGAGGATAAGGTGAGGATAGGGTTAAATAGGAATGAGGGATGAGTGGGAGGAAATTAGGTAAGGGTAGGGAGGGACTTAAAGGGTTTTAGGCAAGTGTAACTGGAGTAGAAGTCACATTTTTTGGCATGAACTTGCTAGTGCAAGTAGCATGCCCATGACGATCTGTAGGCACTGTGGTACAGATAGGCCTTGGGCTAGTTTTAGTCAAGAGCTGGATGAGTTATTGTTTTTTTTTTTTTCTTCTTGAATACTTCTTATTAATATTTCTGCAGTGTGGCCTTCTTAGTAGGGTGAAGCCCTTCAGAAATGGTAATTCCAGTCATTGAAGTACTAAAGTACAGCCAGGGGTTACATCAGTGCTGTTTTATTTGTACCAGCAAGGTAGTAATCACGTTATGGTGATATGGTTTATAGTGTTCCCTTTGGAAAGGAGTGTGTTTTTCTGATGCTGATTGCAGCGAGAGGTCCTCAATCAGCTGAGACTCAGTGGTTGTTATTGGCCTCATTTTCTGAGGTGTTTTCTCAGTTGAAGCCACAAATGTTTTTTCATGGGCTTTGAGTGAGTTAAGTTAATTGTGAGACTGGGGTGGCGTTAACAGTCAGGGGAATGTGGTCGTGTCTTATAAATTGTACTGTTTTGCAGGAGGTCAGTCTTTGACTAGTAAATCAGCCTGCTTATCATAGAACTGTGAATTTGATGAAGCATTGGCAAATCTGGGAGGACTGAAGTCAGATATGATGGGCATTTGAGAAAACAGGCTTTTCAGATCAGATGAGTCATGGGGGCCAAATGGGAGCACAGTGTGCCTTCTCTTCATTTAAAAAAAAAAAAAAGGGAAAGTTGTGAATGGAGGTTTGTGTCTTTATCTTGGGATCAAGATGCTTAGCTTTATGTTAATTGTACAGTGCTGCATGCTGTGGCACATTTTTCCTTAAGCTATTCCTTACTTTTTGGTACGCGTTGGTGTTTCTGGGCTGGTCATTGTCATCTTCCCCTGAGGTTGTTTTGGTGGTGTTGGTGACTGTGAGCGGCCTCTGCATCTTGTGTTTGGGCAAGCCAGGATGTCAGTTCAGGGCTTTCACCGTTTACACGTGGAGGAGTCTTAAAATAAAAAAGCTAAATAAATGAAAGGGGGGGGGGCTTTCCTATCTCAGTTGTACGAGAAGGTACTTGTTGTGGTATCATGGGTGGCTGGATTGTTTCTGTTGGTGAAAAACTTCATTTTCTTTGGCTTTCAATCAGGTTTGGGTTTTCCTGGTGCCCATTCTATGAGGTATTTTGCTCAGATGAAGGGGCAAATGGTTCTCGGGCTCTGAGTAAGTTGTTAACAGTTGTCACAATGCATGGTACAGCTGACATTGGTTAGAGATGGTGGTTTCTCCTGCTGGTCTTCTGTGCAGTAGAAAGAGAAATTTAGGGTATTGCATTGTCTGGATGGTTTTTGCTGTGAGTGTTGTTGCTCTCTTGCTGCAGCTCTGGATGGGTCGGTATGGCCTTGATTTTGGTTGCACTTGGGTTTGTCAGGGTTGGGGTGTGCTGTCCAGGCCCTCATTGCTTGTTTGGGTTGGTTTAGATGGTGGTTTTGGCTTTTGTGGGCTTTGTTTGATGTTGTTTGCTCCCAGAAATGTCAGAGGGGATTAGGCACATGAGCAATTGGGGCCTGGGTCATTCAGCTCAAAAATATTCAGTGAAGTAATCCAGCTCAATCTATATACTCATTGTATGGCTGATATACTCGGTCATTTGTAGGGTGTTAGTTTTCATGTGCAGATGTGCTTGTGGGCATTATGGCCCCATGATTGACAGTTTATACTACATGAGGACTCCACCATATCAATGTGTGTGTGTGTGTGTTTTTTTCTCCCCTCTAGGCTTAAATTCCACTGGCCAATTATAAGAAGATTTGTTCAGTATTAAAGTGGACCACCAAAGTATATAGACAACAGATGACAAATACTATGTGAATGAGCTGAGGGGTTGAAGCAGCTTATTTACACAAAGGGACAAAATTGTACAACTTGTTGTAAATCTGTAATTGATAGTGGAGGTATGGAACTGGAGTGCACATCAGTTGCTGACCTGAATGTGGGGGTCTCGAAAGAGGATGGAGGCTGCTTCAATGGATGTCCAAGTCCCTTGGGTGGTGCACAATGAGGTCATAGATGAGGGAGCGCTGATTGAGCAACTGTCAGTGCCCTGATGGAAGTGGATTTGAATGGTAAAGAGTTCTGCTTGGGTGGATGTTTTGGTTGCTGGAATGGTGTACAATGAGGTTGCAGGTAATCTTTATTCAGCAGTGTGAGATAGTGTGGGGGCAAGTTGAGGCGGTGGTCTGTTTGGAGTAGGGCATTGCAGAGTTGGAGATTGTTATAGGGTCTGGGATTTCCACAGGTGGAGTGATGTCACAAGAATCATAGGATCATAGGAATCTACTTATATTTGGGGGGATTGGTTGGTGCCTTTGCCATCAGAAGAGGTGTAAGATGGCAATGGAGTGCTTGTGCTGTCTGTTTGCAGAAGGTGTATCACATCGCATTAGGATTAAAAGGCTTGCTGCAGGATTTTGGGGTACCTCTTTATGCGCAGTTAGGCATGTCAGAGTTGGTTGGACCTCTTGTGGTGCATTTACAGTTACCCTTCCAGCTTACTGTGTTGGTAGAGAGCCCATGATGTACTCTGGTGATAGAAAGCATGAAACTGGTCATAGGGCATGGTAGGTATTGGTATTGTTATACACTAGGTTAGGGTTTAGTAGGGAGTACCACAAGAACCATTTCATTTATGCTTGAGTAATTTTTGTAGGTAAGGTTTTAGGAGCATTGCAGGCGTAAGGAAGTGTTTGGGATAGTTTTGGGAACAGGGTGTTTTGTTTATGTGGGAGATTGAGGGTTTAAACAAAGCATTTTTTGGAGTTTTCCAGCAGTTGGCCATGTTGTACTTTACTAGTGGTATAGATAGCATGGGGGTTAAGGTTAGTTTTGAATGTTGTGGCTAGGGTTCTATCCTGGATTGGCATTAAGAGGTAGTGAATTTGGGGGGGGGGTAAGGTTATAGAGGTGTTAGGTTTTGCAAGCCATCAGCACCTTAATCAGAAGCATAGTGTTGTACTATCATTACCCTTCAGGTGTGTTATGTGGCAGGAGTTCTTTGTTGCTGCGCACCACAGGGAGTTTTCAGGAACTAGTTCATGGGGACTCAGGTAAAGGAGTATATTTCTACTTTACACTTTTCCAGGATGTCTGAATTTTGGTTTTATAATTTGGCCCTTTTTCATAAAATGCTGGTTTTCTGGTAGGTAGTGTCAGATCATTGATAGTTGGAGTTACAAATTTTTTTTTCCCAGTAAATTCAAGTGACTGCAAGACTGTTTTAGCTTTCTAAGTTTGTGACGGCAATATTTGAAATAATTCCTATTGGCGGGGTTACAAGTGGCATTGTAGCTCCTTACAGTCTTTGTGGAATGTTAGCAAGGTGGCAGTGTGTGTAAATATGGAGTTATAGCTGGAAAATTAATAGAGGATTGGTGATTTAAGGAGATGATTTCAAGGTAAGGGTGTTGGGTGGTTTACTGTGTTTATTTTGGTCTTTGGGAAGGGCTCAGCAGTTAAGTGCTTCTGCATGGTTCAAATGGCAATGGGCTTAGTGTTTGGTTGTCTAGCTGGCTAGTGTTGACCTAAGTATCATTATGAAGTTTTTATTGGTATGGTAGTTGGTTTGAGTATTTCACTCATACACAATGGGTTTGCTAGGTTATGAGGTTATGGCTGGTTACTTTAGCATTGGAGAGATCAGTGTTTTGCTTTCAGCTTCATAAGCAATGGGCTAATTTTGTTATGTATGTGATAGGGATTTGACAGGTGATGGCATGGATACAGTTTGGCTATGCAGGATAGGGTACACCAAATGATGTTTGACTTAATGCCTTTTAATGATGGTTAGGTTGCTGGAAGTGTGGTCAGAGAGGGGAGGAACAGCTTGGTCAGGCTGGTGGGTGGGAAAGAGGGGCAGGCTTGCCCTCTTCTGCTCCCCCCTCTGGTGGGGGATGTTCAATTCAATAAGTTGGGAAAGGCAAGTGAGCTGTTGCGCTGCTTGATAAGGAAAGGAACGTGAGCAGTAGTTGCTTGATAAGTAAATAAGCAAGTGAAGGTAAGCTGCTTATTTGGTTGGAGGTAATTCAATAAATGGTAACTGAAGTGAGCGGTGGTATGCTGCTTCATAAGTAAGCAAGCGGAGGTATGGACGCTGCTTACTGATCAGGATGAGTGGGGTCATGTTGTCTTATGTTAATTTTACATGGATGCTATTTTCACCTATATCATGTTTTGGTTGAAATGAATGAATATTGGTTAACAATCATGTTTATGGAAGTTTAATAAGGATCATCAAATGTCATTCAGTGTGATGTTTTTATTGAAGGGGACTGGGACAAATGAGGTTTGGAAGAGACCGATTTGTCCGGGGACATTTTCAAGTGGGGCTAGATAAACAGAGTATTCGGAATTAGACGTATAAAGGGAGGATAGGGTTAAATAGGAATGCGGGATGAGTGGGATGAAATGAGGTAAGGGTAGAAGGGGCTTAAAGGGTTTTAGGCAAGTGTAACTGGAGTAGGAGTTACATTTTTTGGCGTGTACTTGCTACCCGCCCTCCCTCCCTTTTTGGATATGCATTTACCACTGACTTCAGTAGTGATGGCTACATGCCCTAGGATTCCCAATCCTCATTTCTTGATACACTGGAAAATATTAGGGTTCAACCTAACACCCTAATAATGGGTGATTTCAACTACCCCACCATTAACTGGGAAAACTATTCATGTACCAACTCTTTTGCTCAAAGTTTTCTGGAATTCATAAATTCCAATGCATTGGATCAACTTATTCACACCCCCACCAGGGGCAGCAATATCCTAGACCTGGTCATTACCACCATGGCCAACCGGTGTTCCACACCAGAGGTAAATTCCTTGTTGGTCAGATCCGACCACAAGCTAATCACCCTAGACATCCACATCCTGCCCCCACCCCCCATTAGGGAAACCACTGTAAAAAATTTCTGCAAAGCCAAATTCATGCTTCTTAAGACAGAAGTGACAAACTTTACGACACCCATACAGACAGACAAAAGAGGTACGACTGCTGAATTCTACACAAATGCACTTTATAAGCACTTCCATGAGTGCATGGATTGTGCTATCCCTAACAATACCAAAATGCTATCCTCTAAAAAAAGGAAGTCAATCCGGTGGTCCCCTTCCATAAACAAACTCTACAACAGAAGAAAGAAACTGTTGCAAAAAAGAGTAAAATACCATGATTGGAGGAACTCCCTGGTCAGGCTCAGTAAGAAGCTGAGATCCCTCATAAAATCCTCCAAAGCTAGTTATGAAAATAAAATTGCCACTGATTCTAAAGACAACCACAAAGCATTCTATAGCTATGCCAAGAATCTCAATGGCAACACTCAGATCTGCTCTGAGTTACAGCACAATGGCACTAAATATACAGAACCAACTGATATTGCCAACATCCTGGCAGATAGGTTTCACAAGCTTATTGTATGTGCTTTCATAAGCTTTGTCATTAACTACATTAATTACACCTTGTGGTCTTTAATCAATTAAGGTGCAATGTACTATGGTATATAAAGGGATGCATTATTCATACATCTTTAAAGGTCTGAAGAAGCGTTACCTGTCTATTTTATACCTGTTTGTCTTAATAAAGGACAGTCTGTGGAAGATTTGGTGAGATTTATTTGCAGCCTGGTGCACTCCTCACTTTTGGATTATATTTTGACATTTTTCGTTTTGAGGGTGCTTTGCTTGTCAGGTAATTTTGTTTTTATCTATACCAGAAGAGCAAAGTTCCTGTAATCACGGCTGCACAGGTAAAAAACACACTCTCCAAAGCCAAGAACACAGCATCCATGGGACCTGACAACATCCCAGGATGTGTTCTACACGAACTACAGAATGAACTGGCACCCCACCTAAGCAGCATGTTCAATCATAGCCTCACCTCATGCTTTGTGCCCACTGAATGGTGCACAGTGATGGTTATCCCACTCCACAAAGGGGGAGCCACTGCGGACCCCGGGAACTACTGCCCCCATTAGCCTAACAAGCCTGGTCTGCAAGGCCATGGAACGTATCATCATGGAACTTATAAACAAAGACATTGGTAATCTCCAAACTCTGGACCCCACCCAGTTCGGGTTTGTAAAAGGTAGATCTTGTCTCCTAAACCTGATAGACTTCTTTGAAGCAGTCAGCAAAGCAGTAGACAAGGGTAAGGTGGTTAACACAGCCTAGCTAGATCTCGCCAAGGCTTTTGAGACCATCCCCCACTCTGGAATTATAGATAAACTCACTAAACTAGATATAAACCCCTATGTCACAAGATGGGTTGCCAACTGTCTCACTGACAGAACCCACACTGTGAAAGTAGTAGACTCCAAATCTGATTTTAGACCAGTGACAAGTGGAGTACCACAGGGTTCAGTCCTGGGTCCTCTCCTGTTTGGTATCTACTTTTCTGAAGTACAGGCTAACACAGATGGTCTTTGGCTAATGAAGTTCACAGATGACTGCAAACTAGGAGCCATAATCGAAACCCCTAATGATGTGGAAATCCTACAAAAGGGCCTCACTGAGACAGATGCCTGATGTAAAAGCCATGGCCTCAAGCTCAATGCCAAAAAGTGCATTATCGTCCCCTTTGGTAAAAACTCTGTACCCATGAGCTACCACATAGGTGGTAGTCTACTTATCACCGAAGGTGTGATAAGAGACCTTGAGACACAGGTGAACAGCAGTCTCTCCTTTGATAATCACATCGTCACAGTAGTCAGGAAATCCTTCTATGTGGCACACCTCATCACAAAAGGGTTCTCATCCAGGAAAAAAGAGGTCATTGTTCCCCTCTACTCGTCACTCATTAGACCCATTATAGAGTACAATGCCCCTTTTGGTATGTACCTCACAAGGCATCTACAACAACTGGAAAGGCCACAGAAATACCTCACAAAGAGGATTACTGACCTCAACAGATGCCCTACACAGACCGTCTCAAAAAACTCCAGCTTTACTCCGTCACATATTGCCTACTCTGAGGCGATCTCTGCCTAACATACAAAGCTATGTCAAACCCAGAGCTGTTGGACATGTTCCACTTAAAGAAATCCCAATCCCTCTGAGCTACATGCTCTAGGGACCTGAACCTTGTCACCACAATAAACAGAACATGCTGGAGGGATAGATTCCTGTCCCAGAGACTTCCCATACTCTGGAACAAACTACCTATCTATATCAAACAAAGCTCCTCATTAGCACTCTTCAAGAAAAATCTTGATGACTGGATGGGAAATAGGAAATTCACCCTGGGGATCAATTATGTGGCTCTGCTCGACAGGGGCACAGGAAAATAATTTTCTTGGGTGCGAAAGCCAGGGTACCTTTTTGGCTAGGCTTATATAGGCCCTAGGGCCAATAGCCTAGTACCTACCTATGAACCTATATTATTGAGAAAGAATGGCAATGGTTTTCTAGGTTGTCTGAACTGAATGGTGATAGTGGTATACCCTTCACTTGCATTTTTAGAAAAGGACTTAATATTAATGACTTAATAAAAATAAATTATCAGAGAGAATTCAATCGCAGTAAGTTTGGGACATACAAATGTGGTAGATGTCTGCAATGCCCACAAATTGCCCATGGGGATGGTGTATGGATTGAAGCTAGGGACAGATATAGCTTAGGCACCAGTTATAACAGGTGATTCTAAGGGATTGGTATATGTTGTGAACTGCAAGATGTGTTTGGCCTTCTATGTGGGGAAAACTGAGAGAGTGTTAAAGAGAAGGATGTATGAACACACCAGAAATATATGTAAAAAAACCCTGAACAATGCTCTTTGACTGCCCCACAGCTGAATTCTCATTTTTTGTACTGGAAGAAATTCCTTAAGATGTTAGGGGGGTCCATGGCAGGCCAAGATCGAATACCGAGAGTTATACTGACAAGTTATATTGGAGGCCAATAGGCCCCTGGGACTTAATGAGAATGTTTTTTAGTACCAGTTTTAAAATTAAGGGCAGCTAGATTATAATGAGGGAATGGTTGGGTTGTGTAAGTGTGTTCCATTGTTTATTTTGCTTTCTACAGTTTCTGAGGTGTGACTTGGTGTTAGGCTCTGTGGAATTACAACACAATATTTATGTTTTGATTCATAAAAATGTTTTTATACGCTAAAAGTTATTTAAGATGTTCTATACATTAGAGTTTTGTATTTATTATAATGATTTTTTTATAAATTAATCCAAGATTTTGGATGCATTTAGATTTTTAAACACACATAATATCTAGTTATTTAAATCAATGGTACCTTTTAATAGTCTGTATATTTATACATCTAACTACCTATCCCTATAATTCCTTACTTATTCCTAAATTCCTTACTTATACCTAGCAATCTCTTAGCCTACTGCATCTAACTACCTATCCCACTAATAAATAAATAAATAAATAAATAAATAAATAAATAAATAAATAAATTTCTACTTTAAATATTATTGCATTTATTACTTTTGATTAAAATATATTTGACCTGATTATAACCTGAAATTGTATAATGTTACTCTCTGTAATCTTCATGTAATCTATGTGTGGAACTTAATCTTTGTATAATCTGTATGTGGAGTTTTTCTCCCCAGGACTCCATTGAAAACGGGTTCCTTGGGCCCAATGGACTATCCTGGTTAAACAACTGCAAATAAATAATAAATAAATATTTATATTTTTATTTATATAGTTACTTAATTTGTTTGTAAATGGCCTGACTAGGAATTTCACAATTAACTAAGTTGACATTACAAGTATTTTGTACATGACTATGTTTTAACTTTTGCATTTTAGGGCTTTTCTGTACCTTATAGCTTTAATATTATTTTAATGGATTTAATTAGCCTAATTACTTAATGATACTTAGAGTTTCATGGTATAAATAGGGACCTTTTTGTGTTTCTGGAGATGTATCTGATGAAATATTGTGACAAAAATGTAATGATTTTTGGCATTAATGTGGATGTGAAAGCTGCTTTTGTTTACCACTAATAAAATCACTCCTGGTGTGTACTTCAGTGATCCTTGGCATTTGTTGGGTTTATTTGTACTTCTGTACCAAGGTTTCTCCTTTTATTTCATAGTATATATATACTTCTCAACCTGTAGACATTGAAAAGGCTCTTGAAAAATAGGTATATCAGGTCAAACAATGCGGGCACCTAATTAACCTACAATTTGAAAACTGAATAGCACATAATCCTTGATACTTTAAGTAAGATTATAGGTTCATAGGTTCATAGGTGTGTACTAGGCTAATGGTCCTGGGGCCTTTACAAGCCTAGCCATAGGATTACCCTGGCATAGTGCTTCCCGACCTTAGTTCCCAGTGCCTCTGTTGAGCAGAGCCAGTGGAGTTATCCCCGGGGTGAATTTTCTGTTTCCCATCCATTCATCAAGATTTGTCTTGAAATGGGTCAGTGAGGTGCTCTGCTTGACATGTATGGGAAGTCTGTTCCATAGCATGGGCAGTCTCTGGGTTATGAACCTGTCCCTCTAGCTTGTTCTGTTAATTGTGGTAATGAAGTTGAGGTCTCTGGAGCTTGTGGTGCGGAGAGATTGGGATTTCTTTAGAAGTAGCATTTCTTACAGAGCTGGGTCAGACATAGCTTTGTAAGTTAAGCAGAGATCGCCTAAGTAGGTGATATGAAACAGAGAATATATATATTTTTTTATTTATGGGATACTATTTAGTAACATAAGTCTAAAGAACTTAGCCCAGCATAACACATCTGAAATACTCCAGGTACAACTAACATTAGGTAAAATGCAATTCAGGTCATAGCTTGCTATAGGTCCCCAACCATATCCCAAGACTCTCACTTCACAGCCCAATACTCTCATACTAGGTGACTTCAACTACCCCTCCATCAACTGGGAAAACTACTCATGCACCAATGCACTGGCCCAATGCTTCCTGGAATTCATCAGTTCCAATGCCCTGGACCAGCTCATTCTTAGCTCCACTAGAGGAAGCAACTTGCTTGACCTGGTTATTACTAACATGGGCAACTGTTGCTCTACACAAATAGTGAATTCCTCCTTGGTTAGATCCGACCACAAACAAATCACCATGGAAATCCACATCTCACCCACAACCCCCGCAAAGGTATCCACCGTGAAAAACTTCTCTAAAGCTGACTTTGGACTCCTAAAAACAGAGGTGGCAAACTTCACTGCACCCATGCCAATGGAAAATAGATGCATGGCTGCCATGTTATACACCAATGCACTGTACTAAGATGTACATAAATGCATGCAACTAGCCATATCCAACAGAACCACGATGCTCTCCTCCAAAAAAAGGAAGCCAACCTGGTGGTCCCCTGCCTTTAATAAACTCTACAACAGAAGGAAGAAACCGTTGGAGAAAAAGTTGAAGACCCAAGATTGGAAAACTTCCCTTATTAGCCTCTACAGAAAGTTGAGATCCCTCATCAAAACCTCCAAAGCTAGCTGTGAAGGCAGAATTGCGGCAAACACTAAAATCACCCACAAAGCCTTCTATAGTTATATCAAGAATCTCCACGACTATACCCAGATTTGCTCTGAGTTACTGCACAATGGTACCTCCTATACTGAGCCAACAGATATTGCCAACATACTGTCTGACAGATTCAGTGCCAACTTTACCCCACTCCCCCCTCCAAAGACCAATCAATACTGGGTGAATGCTAGGCACCCAGCATTACTGCAGCACAGGTTAAAGCTGTATTGTCCAAGGCCAAGAGTACAGCTTCCATGGGACCTGACAGTATCCCTGGGTGTGTTCTACATGAATTACAAAGTGAACTGGCACCACATATGTGTTCACACATAGCCTCACCTCAGGCATTGTCCCTACTGAATTGTGCTTTACTACAGTCACCCCTCTCCATAAAGAAGGACCAACTACAGACCTTGGAAATTATCGCCCCATTAGCCTGATGAGTCTGGTATGTAAGGCTATAGAGTGCATCATCACGGACCTAATTAACAAGGATATAGGGAATTCCAAACTCTAGATCTCATGCAGTTTGGTTTTGTGAAAGGTAGATCATGCCTGCTCAACCTGGTTGATTTCTTTGAGTCAAGTCACCAGGGCTGTGGATGAAGGCAAGGCAGTTCATACAGCCTACCTCGATCTGGCCAAGGCCTTTGATACCATTCCTCATTCAGTAATTATTGATAAACTCACAAAACTAAGCATCAACCCATATATCATTGGGTCTATATTATAACACTGAAGTTCTTAAACATTGAATGTTATAATATCGAACCCCAAACACCAAAATTTAAAAACATTGAACACTCAGAATAGCAAATTTTTTCCCAGGGAAAAAAATCACTATTCCAAGAAACATACACACAACACAAACACACACAAAAAACAGCAATCCACACACATGCACTTAAAATTCTACACCTAAACCTAAACTAAACTTTACATACACTACTAGCTATCCACTTACCTTAACCCAACCCTAACCCTAAGGTCCGTCACTATCGCACATTCACCTCACCCACACCCTAACCCTAACTCATCTAACCCACCCCCTAACCCTAACCTACACAGAACCGCACACTCACGTGACCCGCGCCCTAACCCTAACTCACCTAACCTGCCCCCTAACCCTAACTTACACACAATCGCACACTTACCTGACCCGCGCCCTAACTCTAACTCACCTAACCCGCCCCTAACCCTAACGTCCACACAACCGCACACTTACCTGACCCACTCCCTAACCCTAACTCACCTAAACCACCCCTAACCCTAACCTGCACACAATCGCACACTTACCTGAACCCGACCCATAACGTTTCAACATATCGAATGCTGAAAACAGCGAAGCCACAGCAACAGCCCACCAAATTCTTTCCCTGGGAAAGAATTCGGTGTCCTGCACCTTCGCTGTTTTCAGCGTTCGACATTGCGGGTTCGATATTATAACATTCGATGTTTATAAAATTCGATGTTATAATATAGACCCTATATCATTAGGTGGGTTGCAAACTGGCTCACAGATAGAACCCAAAGTGTGAAAGTAGCAGACTCCAAGTCAGACTGCTGACCAGTCACGAGTTGAGTCCCACAGGGATCGGTCCTTGGTCCTCCCCAGTTTGGCATCTGCTTCTCAGAAGTCCAGGCCAACACAGAGGGACCCTGGCTGACCAAGTTCACAGACAGCTGCAAGCTGGGAGCCATTAACTCCCCAAGTGATGCAGATATCCTACAGAAAGGCCTCACTGAGACCAATGACTGGTGTCTAAATCATGTCCTTAAGCTTAATGCCAAAAAATGCGTCATCATCCCCTTTAGGAAATACTCAGTTCCCACTAATTACCACTTCAATGGAAGCCCACTGAACACTGAAGGCGTTATAAGAGATCTGGGGACACAGGTTGGCAGCAACCTCTCCATAGACCACCACATTGCCACTGTGGTCAGATAGTCCTTCTTTGTGACACATCTCATTACCAAGGGTTTTGCATCCAGGAATAAAGAGGTCATCATTTCTCTCTACTCTTCCCTCATTAGATCAATCATAGAGTATAATGCCCCATTTGGCATGTACCTCACTAGACATCTGCAACAGTTGAAGAGGCCACAAAAGTACCTCACGAAGAGGATCCTAGGCCTTCAACACATGTCCTACATGGATAGACTCAAAAAACTCCAGCTATTCTCTGTCTCATATCGTCTACTAAGAGGTGATCTCTGCTTGACTTAAAAAGCCATGTCTGACACAGCTCTGTTAGAAATGCTACATCTAAAGAAATCACAATCCCTCCACATCACACTCTCCAGAAACCTCAACCTGATTACCACAATCAACAGAACATGCTGAAGAGACAGGTTCATAACTCAGAGACTGCCCATGCTCTGGAATAGACTTCTCATACTTGTCAAGCAGAGCACCTCACTGGCCCTCTTCAAAAGAAATCTTGATGAATGGATGGGAAATATAAAGTTCACCCCTGGGATCCCTCCAGCAGCTCTACTTGATAGAGGCACTGGGAACTAATGCCGGGCGGCACAATGCCAGGGCACTTCTATGGGCTAGGCTTGTAAAGGCTCCAGGGCCATTAGCCTAGTACACAGCTATGAACCTATTAACCTATGGAACCTATGAATACAACTGTCTTGATGATTTAATTGTAAGTGTCTGAACAACTACAGAGCCCTATGAATGTTAATGCTCTCCATCCTTATACTTATTTTATACCTTACCACTCTAGATGGTTGGGTAATTTTCTGCAGTAAATCCTCATAATTTCCTTTAATATCATACTGTTTTACATATATTCAAGCTTTAATATTTAATTCCCACTTTACTAAAAATCAAATACTCAAATATAGGTTCATTCACTGTTTCTCTTCCAAACTGCACTAACTTCCATTATCTGCACACTAACCTTTATGTGAGCTCCTCACCTGTCCATCAGAGCTAAAATTTGCCTTTCTCTCTTCCTCTCATTCAGTTTCCAGGTTAAAAAAAAAACAATCTTGCCCACTTTCTCTCCATGATCCTAAAAATACTGTCAACCTACCCATCTTTGTTATATTGCCTAACTGTTTTGCTTTTAAACCTTGTGTTTTCACTTCCAGTTCCTCTTCTTCATCCAGTCTATTTGAGTTGTGCCCAGCTTCTTTTGAAAAACTTTTGTAAGTTTTCTTCCCAATACCTTATCAGACCTCAGTATTCCTTCTTCCAGAAACCTTCTTGTGCCATGTTCCTGCTTTTCAGTGCACACTTAAATCTGTCCCTTATAATAAATTCATCTCTAGGGCGGCCACGGTGGTGCAGTGGTTAGCGTTGCCACCTCACAGCAAGAGGTTCTCCGGTTCGATCCTCGGCTGGGGTGCCTCCTCCCTGTAGTCACAGTGGGCTTTTCCCAGGTGCTCCTTTCCTCCCACATCCCAAAGACATGGATTGGACACTCTAAATTGGCCCTAGGTGTGTGTGTGTTCCTTCTATGGAAGGTTGCGCTGGCTGGCAACCTCTCGACACTGTAAACTCCCCTGCCAATCCTGTGGACAGATGAGATGATTGGCGAACCCCCCTGAAGGAAAGCCAAAAGGAGAAGAAGAAGATAATAAATTCATCTCTACAATGCATGTTGTGGTTATTAGCTCATTCCTTCCCCATAATTTTATATCTTTCTGTATATTTCTTATTCTCTGCCCATAGTCAAGATATTAATTTCTATCACATCTTTCTAACCTTAATATGTGCATAGGTTTAGAGGCATCTTTCTCCTGTATTAACTACTACCACATTAATCTGCATGAAAACTTTAACCAAAAACCTATCCAGCGACTGCCTTCTTTGCTAATATCCCAGAGAAGCTAATATTCTTCTTTTTTTTTTTTACAGGATGTTATCTTCTGCATGCAGCATTTAAACATAACTCATATGTCCAGGCTATCCACATGCATCTTTCTTTTTTGTGTTGTTATCATTTTGTATATTTCACATTTCTGATGCAAGGTGAGGAGGACATCAACATGCTATTTATTCCAACCCTTTTATCCAAGCTCTTAAGAACCTAGTCATCTATTTAAACTCAGACATTCTGCATCATAGTCAGTGACATTTTATTTAAAACTTTAATAGAGTGGAGCGATCAAAAACAGTTTCTATTCCCTTCTGCAATACACCTGCAAATGATGAGCTATATCCAGCTGATATAGAATAGAACCCACAGCCATCTGCACTAAAGGCCAATGTGCTACCTGTTGTGCCACTTTTTCAATTGCATTGCCCTAGTGGGACTCTTCAAGAAACAATCAGCCTTGAATGAAAACAATGCCTACATGCAGTGGATTGGATAATTGGATGCAAGACTGGATATTCAAAGTCTAATGTTCTAAGTGCAGAATTAATATGAATTGGTGGTTATTCTATCATATACAATTTAAATTTAAATTTATTTAATTAAAAGGCATCAAGAGCAGGTGTTTGTCTCATAATCCATTTTCATGTGAAAAATCTTCCCTAATATCAGCAATACATATAAAATTCAGCATGACAGAAAGTCATATAATATTCTAAAACCTGATGATCCTTGTCCAGATACCACGGTGTTTCTTTTTATTTCATTACAGAAAAACTTAAGAAGTTTTTTATGTGAGACAAGTGCAACAGTTTTTAATGTGATGTGTTTCATAATAGATATCTGTGTTGTGTAACTCATATTGATTTATTTCATCTTAAACTACTTTGAAATAAGCTGCAAATAATTAATAAACTTTCTGGTCAATCATCTGTCAATCACGGAGGTAAGATGTCTAATAATAGGTTGCAGGGATAATAAAGCATGCTAGATGCAAATTGATGTTGTTCAATTCAGGCATTCCTTGAAGATAAGGCTATTGAATTCAAACTAAAGAATATATATATATATATATATATATATATATATATATATATATATATATATATATATGTTCTCAGACTGCTGCAACATGCAATCTGCATTATTATAAGTACTGATATACCCATATGCATATATTTCACACTGTCGTAAATGCAATAGATATTGTTATAAATGTTTATAAATGTATATGTGTATATATATATATATATATATATATATATATATATATATATATATATATATATATAGAGAGAGAGAGAGAGAGAGAGAAAGAGAGAGAGAGAGGATCCTGATAACACTTGGATGAAGTGAATTATTATCAGATTTATTTTCAAATCTGAATGTTTTTGCAGAATGTCTTTGCTAGCTGGAATATTACCTTGGATTTATTGGTTTCAGTCTGTCATAATATCCAGATACAGTTCACAATAATCAGGCCATGATCTTACAGTCTTCTTGCTTAGTTTATTGTTCACTTAATACAGTATTTAAATAACTATGCTCTTCGTGCAAAATAGGAGGCAAAATAAATAATCCCAAGCAGCACAATAAATGCAGCATACAACATTTCAGTCATTTAGATAAATTAAAACAGACTTTATATATATCAAACACATTAAACTTTATATGAGGATCTAAACAAACTGTTCTAGAAAGTTGGTATTGAGTGGACCTCTAGAATAAGGCCATGAATTCATAGTCCCAAGAAAGAGGATGTAGAGAATGTCATACGATTTAAAATAACAAATTATCCACTTAACATCTCCAAATACAGTCTAGAAACCACAAGCAGTACATCAAATGATAATATGATCAGGCAAGTCAGAGTTTAGGACTCTGAGTACTCTTGCAAATAGGTGAGGCCTATGATATGTAGGTGTCAAAAGAAAAATTTAAGACAGTGAAAAAGCTACTGCTGCTGCTGCTGACAGCAGCCACTGTAAATCCTGTGGTATGAGAGAAATATAACTGCAACAGCAGCAGTACAGAGTAGCATGACTGAAGCAGAATGTATCATTCACAGTACAAGGGTAATATGGGTGCACTGGGTGATATCATTCACAGTACAAGGGTAATATGGGTGCACTGGGTGTTATCATTCACAGTACAAGGGTAATATGGGTGCACTGGGTGTTATCAATCACAGTACAAGGGTAATATGGGTGCACTGGGTGTTATCATTCACAGTACAAGGGTAATATGGGTGCACTGGATGTTATCATTCACAGTACAAGGGTAATATGGGTGCACTGGGTGTTATCATTCACAGTATAAGGGTAATATGGGTGCACTGGGTGTTATAATTCACAGTACAAGGGTAATATGGGTGCACTGGGTGTTATCATTCACAGTACAAGGGTAATATGGGTGCACTGGGTGTTATCATTCACAGTACAAGGGTAATATGGGTGCACTGGGTGTTATCATTCACAGTACAAGGGTACTATGGGTGTATCAGGTTTTCTCAGTCACAGTACGTGAGTAACACTTCTGAAATGGGAGTTACTAGTCAGAGTACAGGAAATACATAACCAAAATGGGAGATAGCAGTCACAGTACAGAAAATACACAACTGAAGTGGAAGGTGCCTGTCATAGTACAGGAGTGATTTGCATTGAAATGGGAGGTACCAAAATGCAGGAGTTGCATGACTGAAAAGTGAGGTGCCAATCACAGCACAGGATATCTTAACAGAACCATACTGTAACATAAAAGAATGCTCTCATTTATCACATACTAATTCAATCTAAGCAACAAATGATGTGACTGAGCATTCCTCACATACTTTCTTCAACTTATGTTACTATTTACATTTCACTCTGCTATGAAACATATGTCTATGTTTTCCTCCCTACATTTTTTTTCTTTCCTGTGTTTTTGTGGAGTTTCATGATACCTTGTAATTTAAAATACCTGTAATTGATTTTTTTTCTCACTGTAATATTTTTTTATTGTTGGGACTGTGGATCTTTTTTCCCTGGGCCTCCAGTGAAAATGGACACTTTTTGGCCCAGTCGGACTTTCATGGTAAACAAATCTCAAATAAATAAAATACATAAATAAATAAATAAATAAATAAATAAAGGAGTGTATGACTGAAATGGGCTGCACTAATCACAGGAATAATGTGACTGAAATGGGAGGTACCACTTGCATTCCGGAAGTAGCATGACTGAAATGGGAGGTAACAGTCAAATGGTACTGAAGTGATATAAATGAAGTGTTGGGCACCATCACAGTATGGGCTGCAGAATGTTGCAGCCACTGGAGGAAGTTGAGCTTACCATCAGAATGTTTCAAACGTCTACAGTAATTACCATGCAATAAAACTAGAGTATGCATTTCAATATCAGAGTCCAAACATATAGTTAGATGTTTCACACAGTGGAAATAATAGGGCATGACAATCATTTTTCTTGATCTTTTAGTGAAAACAGGCTGGTAAGAGCTACTTTTTCAACTTCATAATAGTCTACACATAATTGTCTCAGTAAAAAAAAAACAAATACAGTGGAAATAATGGAATAGGGAGCACTTTAAGAGTAGAGTACATCATAATATCATTGTCCCGCAATGGACTGAGTTTAAGTTGACTATAATTAATCCAGTGTAATGAAGATTTCAAACAGTCGTTTTATGGTAGCAAAGTCATGCATCAGCTCCAAAAACATGGTAAGATACAGATGGAAGTCATCTTTATAAAAGCAATATTAAATGCACTACACTACATAGCTTTCTTCACCGGTCTCAGATATACCGTGACATTATTTGAGTAATCAGTGCCAGGAACTTTGCTCCACAGCTGCACTGTCTGTGGTTCAGTCCGGAGCACTGGCTTCTCTCTGTGAGCAGTTTACATGATTTCATTCACTACTTCATTTTCTTCACACATTTATAAATCATACTAAGTATTTGTTAATGATGTTTTTGACTGACGGACGACCCAAAACAGATGATGGGTCTGCCTAACGTCTCCCTGCTTTTTTTATTAGTAAATTCAATGTTGAAATCCACAAGGAATCAAACAGAGAGACTTTAAATTATCCAGCAAACCTCCTCACAGCTACCTCCTTACTGAACAATTTCTGAGCTACCACCTAGTCCCCCATATATGATCAAAAATTTTCAGCTTGTTCCAGTGGATGCAGACGCATATTTTTAGGGGAATCAAACCACAAAGCTCTGTTACAACTCAAGAGCTGTGTAAGCATCAAGATGAACCTGTACTATGATGGCCAATATATCTACTTCAATGAGGAACTCAATGTTTTATTTGTGGAGAAGGCCTAGAAAGCACTAGCTCCTCAAAACCTGCAGGGATTCCTGCCCAAGACAGATTAATCAGTCATACTAAGCCTAGTTTCTGTTCCATGCAAGTGACAACCTAGTGTGCAATTGCACTTCTTTCTTCAGTATTTACTTCTGTCTGCTCCTACACCCATTGTGAACAAATGTGTGCAAAATTAAATGCCAGCCCAAAACACTTGCCTAAATATAAGGCCCAACAAATCTGCACTGTGACACCTTTACCCTCAAAAACTGTATAAAAGGGTTATTTTTCTTATCAGTCACAATTGCTGAGTGCATCATCCTCAACAAACACTCTTTGCTGCTCTACTGGATGTAGTTTAAATCCCCATCTCACTAGAACTAGGGTAAAACCCAAAACTAGGAAGCTGTGAAAATGAAATCATGTAGAGCTTAAAGACTGCAATATTATCTGAAGAATATATGTTGGCTGCCTGATGACAGCTATGAAAGTCCTTTTTAATCAAGAGACTGAACAACCTGCCCCTAAATTCGTGACAAAAAAGCATCTCAATACCACTCAATATTCTCCAGTTGGCTGATTGTATGAAATACATGCCTCAGAAGCAACCAGTCTGAGCCACATACCTGATTACTTCACTGCAGGCCACACTGCATATGAGGATACTAAAATGTTCTTGTGAGATTGTCACTTCACTGTCTTCACTGACTATTCCTTCTCCCTAAGCTATGTCTCCAAAGAAATACCCTGGTCTCCTGGTCTGTCTGGACACTTGTCCCTTTGGATACTTCTGACTCTACTCAGTGAATTCCTCAAAAACAGAGACTGTAGGTCACACACCATGTAGCATCAGCAAGACTTAACTCTCCCAACACTAAAATAAATGAGAATGAGAAAGAGGGAAGAGGAGATGGACAGACGATAAAAAGAAAACAATCCCCTATCATATCATATACCAATACATATAGACACAACACACTACATGCTGTGTGACAATATGTCACTAAGAAAGCCCTAAAAATAAACTTAACTCAGACCAGAAAGATCTGCAAATACTGTCAAATTATTCAAAATTTAAGCAGAGGATGCACTGGCAGTGGGGTGGGATTAACACTGACATAATTATGAAAATATCCCTACCAGCTCATTTTTTTTCATTTTGAAACTTGCAAGTTAAATGCAGCATAACTTGCAAACATCCTGTCAATGGCATGGGAAGTGTGTGCACCTAGAACAAGGAAGTGTATGTGTTTGTGTGTGTGTGTGTGGGGGGGGGGGGGGGGCTGGCTAAAATGGAAAACCTGTTAAAATAATTTTATCACATAACATATGGAGAGGGTGAGGGTTTGCCCCTTCCTAGAGTGACTGGTCTGAAACATGTCTAACTCCTAATCACAAAAAGTCTGGACAAATCTAGAATGATGGGAGGACCAAGGACCCCAAATCAGGAGCACATTGCTCTTACAAAGTTTCTAAGTTCCTAGAATCGCATGTTTTGCATCAATGTGCATTTTCTGAACAATATTAAGTTTGAAACTGCAATATAAGTGACAATTTATTAACTTCAGTCATCAATGATTTGTCAGGAAGGACATTTTTTTTCAATGAAAACATTCTGTGAAAATATTGAAAGTTGAGATGTATGGCCTGAAATGGTGTGCATCCTTATCAATCATACCTCATTATGAGGAAATCCATGATTCTGTGCCTTAGAAGTTCATATTATGGTCTGGTCACATAAAAAAAGGGGGGGTGGGGCATGTTTTCATGCTTTATATTACCATGTTAAAGAATACTGAATCATATTATTCCAAAGAACTTGTAAGTGTAATGTAAACCGTTCTAATCATGCTGAGAGTTCCCTAGCTGAAGTTATTAATAAGGTGTTCACATTTTGTCCATTTGTTCCACATTATGAAAGGGAGCGTTCCATGTATTACAGATGTAAGGTTAACAGCTATGACAGTGTGCCTTTACTAACTGGTATGCTGTCTGACACCCAGCAGCAAGCATCTAACTGCCACAACAAAATATGCATCACACCCTTTAAGTAAGACATCCATATGCTAGCCTGTAACCTGAGACTCTCATACTAAAGGCAGGTTTTCCATTCACTGAGCTACCCTGATAGAACATGGCAACCAAAATAATGCAAGAAAAATATCACAATAAGCAGAAGTAGAACCATGGCAAGCTAATTAAATTAAATTAAGCACCCTGGAGAATATTAGGGTCCAACCTAACACTCTCATACTGGGTGACTTCAACTACCCTTCCATTAACTGGGAAAACTACTCATGCACCAATATACTTGCCCAACACTTTCTGGAATTCATTAAATCCAGCGCCCTGGACCAGCTCGTTCTTACCCCCAGTAGAGGTAGCAACATCCTTGACCTGGTCTTTACTAATATGGGCGACCATTGTTCTACACCAATAGTCAGCTCCTCCCTGGTTAGAGCTGATCACAAGCTAATCACCTTGGAAATCCACATCCCTTCCACCCCCCCCCCCCCCGAACAAAGGTAACCACCATGAAAAACTTCTCTAAAGCTAACATTTGGCTCCTAAAAACAGAGGTGGCTAGCTTCACGGCACCCATGCAAATGGAGAATAGTTGCATGACCACCAAATCATACACCAATGCACTGTACGAAAACGTACACAAATGCATGGATATCACCATACCCAATAGAACTAAGACACTTTCCTTAAAAAAGGAAGCCAATCTGGTGGTCCCCTGCCATAAACAAGCTCTACAACAGAAGGAGGAAACTGATGCAAAATAAGGTGAAGTCCCAAGACTGGAAAAACTCCCTTATCAGCCTCAACAAAAGGTTAAGATCCCTCATCAAATCCTGTAAATCTATCTACGAAAACAGAATTGCAGCAGATAGTAAAGACAACCACAAAGCCTTCTATAGTTATGTAAAGAATCTCCATGGTAATACCCAGATTTGCTCTGAGCTACTGCACAATGGTACCTCCTATATCAAGCCAACAGATATTGCAAATATACTGGTGGACAAATTTGGTGCTACCTTTACCCCTCTTCCCCTCGAAAGGACCAATCACAATACCAGTAGATTGCCAGGCACCCAGTATTACTACTGCACAGGTTAAAACAGCACTGTCCAAAGCCAAGGATACAGCTTCTATGGGACTGGACAGTATCCCTGGCTGTGTTTTACATGAGCTGCAGAGTCAAATTGCACCTCACCTGTGTGCCCTGTTCAGTCACAGCCTCACCTCAGGCTTTGTCCATACCAAATGGCGCACTGCTACAGTCATGCCTCTCCACAAAGGAGGAGCGACTGCAGACCACAGGAACTATCGCCCCATTAGCCTGACAAGTCTGATATGCAATGCTATGGAACACATCATCATGGACCCAATAAACAAGGATATAGGGAATCTCCAAACTCTGGATCCTACACAGTTTGGTTTTGTAAAGGGCAGATCATGCCTACTCAACTTGGTCAACTTCTTTGAGCCAGTCACCAGAGCTGTGGATGAAGGCCTACCTTGGTCTGGCCAACGCCTTTGATACCATTCCACACTCAGAAATCATAGAAAAACTTACTAAGCTAGGCATCAATCCCTATATCACTAGGTGGGTTGCAAACTGGCTCACAGATAAAACCCACAGTGTGAAAGTAGCTGACTCCAAGTCAGACTGCCGATCATGAGTGGAGTCCCACAATGTTCAGTCCTGGGTCCTCTCCTGTTTGGTATCTACTTCTCTGAAGTCCAGGCCAACATGAAGGGACTCTGGCTGACAAAGTTTGCAGATGATTTCAAGTTGGGAGCTATTATTAACTCCCCAAGTGATGTCGACATCCTACAGAAAGGCCTTAATGAGACCAATGACTGGTGTCAGAACTATGGCCTTAAGCTCAATGCCAAAAAATGCATCTTCATCCCCTTTGAGAAAAACCCGGTTCCTTTGAATTACCACAATGATGGAAGCCCACTGAACACAGAAGGAATTATAAGAGATCTGGGAACACAGGCTGACAGCATCCTCTCTTTTGACCACCACGTTGCCACTGTGGTCAGAAAGGCTTTCTATGTGGCACATCTCATTACTAAGGGTTTTGCATCCAGGAAGAAAGAGGTCATTGTCTCCCTCTACTGTTCCCTCATTAGGCCAATCATCAAATACAATGCACTATTTGGCATGTACCTCACTAGACACCTGCAACAACTCGAGAGGCCACAAAAGTACCTCACAAATAGGATCCTAGGCCTTAAACACTTGTCCTGTATGGACAGAATAAAAAAACTCCAACTATTCTCTGTCTCATGTCACCTACTTAGAGGTGATCTCTGCTTGACTTACAAAGCCATGTCTGACCCAGCTCTGTTAGAAATGCTACATCTAAAGAAATCCCTCCACACCACACACTCCAGAGACCTCAACCTCATTATTACAATCAACAGAACATGCTGGAGGGGCAGGTTCATAACCCAGAGACTGCCCATGCTATGGAATAGACTTCCCATACATGTCAAGCAGAGAACCTCACTGCCCCTCTTCAAGAGAAATCTTGATGAGTGAATGGGAAATTGAAAATGCACACCGGGGATCACTCCAGTGGCTCTACTCAACATAGGCACTAGGAACTAAGGTTGGGTGGCATGATGCCAGTGAAATTCTATTGGCTAGGCTTGTAAAGGCTCCAGGGCCATTAGCCTAGTACACACCTATGAACCTATAAAATGGAAGAGCTGTGAACCAGTCAGTCAGTTACTATGTTCAGAACCTCTAAAATAAGATAAAATATAAGCACCCTCACAAATGGGAACAGATGCATAAATGCCTTTTCTTATTTCTTTGGTCTGCAACTTTTTTTTTTCACTGCATGTCTAGTATCAAAATCAATTAATATTTACTTACTAATATTTGCTGATGGAAAATGAAAAACTATCCTTGATATCCATAGCCATGGAACTTTGAGTTTTATAGATATAGATTAAGATATATAGATATAAATATATAAATATAAACATAAATATAGATATAGATATAGGTTCATAGGTTCATAGGTAGGTACTAGGCTATCAGCCCGAGGGCCTATGTAGGCATAGCCAACAAGGTTCCCTGGTTTATGCCAACCAAGAAGGTCATTTTCCTGTTCCACTGTCGAGCAGAGACACAGAAGCGATCCCTGGGGTGTATTTCCTATTTCCCATCCACTCATCAAGATTTTTTTATAGATATAGATATACGTGTGTGTGTTTACTTACACACACACATGCACACACTGTATATATATATATATATATATATATATATATATATATATATATATATATATATATATATATATATATATATATATATATATATATATCATATCTGTATGGAACTACTTCTAAAGCTTGAAGTTTCAAAACTTCAAACTTCAAAAGGTCAAGACCAGAAAATCAAAGTTTTAAAACATTGAAAACTAAATAAACAAAAACACAACTCTGAGATTGTAATACAGTGAGGAAAATGGTAAATATACCATTCTGCACTGTACAGCAATCACCATTCAGAATGTTCAGTTTCAAACTTTTGATCTTCTGATCTCGGCCTTTTGAAGTTTGAAGTTTTAAAACTTCAAGCTTCAGAAGGGAATCCATCTCTATAAATAGCTATCTACAGGTATTTATTTTATATGATATAAACATACAACACCCTCCCCACACACACATATGTATTCATACATATATATTTATAGAAAAAGAGATAGCTAACTAGATATAAGTTTATGACAGTTTATCAAACTGCCACTCCAACAGGAGTCAGTGCACAAAAATACATTCCCCCAGATTCACTATCCTTCCATGCAGGACTAGCTTAGTCCTGCACAGAAGCAGCTGTTTAGGAGCAGGATGGCAGTGCGCCATGCATATTAATGAAGGCACATTGCCTGAGCTCCTAATCTTACACGGAGCATGTACGAGTGCAGGGGGCATGAATATACATGCCCCTGCAATGAAGAACAGCAGAATATGAATAAAAGAATGAGCCAGACTGCTCATAGGTGTTTGCATACCCCCAGCAACATCCCCTCAGGTTTACAAGAGCAACAGTTAAAATATAAAATATAAAGAATTTTTTTTTTATGAAACAGATTAAATTTAACCGTAGGTGCGCGGGTTTGCCCATCACTTAGCTATGGTTAATGCAGCTTAAATGGCACATGAGGATAACAAGCAAGATATATGCAAATGAAGCAGTACAGCAATAGTGTAGTAGGCAGAGCATTCGCCTAATGAGCAATCATTCCCGGTTTAGGTCCCACTCCAGTACAATCCATTTTCCATGACAAATCACTGTATGATCAATTTATTTTGTTGCATAACCTACGATAACATATATTTATAACATTTATATATTTATAACATATATTTGTGAACTGGAGTACTGAATTAAATGCAGATGTGAGGTGTCCTGTTATAATGTTGCAAAGTCCACAGATAATCACAAGTGCCCCATACAGTATATGTACACAGGAATTAGGGATACAAATGGATGGTAAAATGTGTAATGAATGATAACTCCATACACTTACCAAATTCACCACTTTACCAAGAACCATTAAACATTACTGTCTAAATTAGTGTGGTAGTAAGTAGGAATAAGCACTAGTAAGCAAGTGCACACACTATTAAGCAGTAGTAAGGAGGAGTAAGCATATTTAAGCAGTAGTAAGTGAGTTTAACCCCATTTGCGTGGGGGTAAGCAATGCGCACACACGTTAAGCAATATTGAAGCTAACTCTATGTAAGCATATTACACGGAAGGTTAGCATAGCGTACCCTCACGCAAACCCATGCAAACCTGCTTACAATTGCTTAAAAGTGCCTTAATCACTCTGTATGCAATAGTCGCTGTTCTGGCCAGAAACAAAATAAACAGACTTTGAAGGTCTTGAACCCAGGACCCTGTACACTATAGTCATAGTAATCAACCACTAAGCCATCACAGCAATACATAAGATAGAGGTTTCACCAAACAGATCCTCACTATAGGAAATTCAAACTGAACATGTGAAATGAATATATGTATATATATATATATATATATATATATATATATATATATATATATATATATATATAGAACCTACTACATAACATAAATATGTGAACTGGAGTACTGCATTAAACCCAGATGTGAGTTGCCATTGTAATAAAGTGTTGAAATCCCTAATAAACACAAGGATCCCATACAGTGTATGTACACATGAATCATGGATACCAAACACATATATAACATGTAATGAATAATAAATCAATGCCACAATGTAAATATAATGCAACTTAAATATTAAGCTATGCTAAGCATTGCACAGCCCAGCTTAGTAGGCGTAAGCAATGTGTAGGCCAGCTAACTCAGTCTACCCATTGGTAGACCACTTTAAGCAATGCCAGCCTTAGTTAAGCAGGTTTGCCCATAGCTTAGCCTTTTCAAAACCATCCAATCATGACAAAGTGCAGGAAACCAGCCCTATTTAAACCCAACAGGTGGGAATACATCTCATAACTGGTTGTAGCATCCCCTTGTAGGCACTATGCCTGGTATGGGAGAGGGTGTGTGCTTTTGGGAGCAGTGCTGGGGCATCCAGGAGTTCAGAGTCATGGCAGGACTCTTTGTGAAAGACCATGACATGAGACTGCTGCAGGGCCAGTACCAGGGTTCCAATACAAAGCGAATCCTGGGACCGTCTCACTTGTGACCTCACCATTGCCACTGGCATACTCCAAACTAATGAGCAGGTCAGGCATCATTATGCTGACCTGAAGCAGCAAAAGGGGGATCTCTTGGATCAGTGGATCCAAGAGGCTAGGACAGGGGAGGTCCCAGCCGTGTGTAAGTATCAGTCCACTACCTGTTTAATAATTGCCAGATCATGTATATTATGGATAGGTATGGATAAATATTCCTCTTATGTCTTTCACAGTGGCAAGTGAGTGGACTATGAACCAGGAAGCCCATGGATGTTGCTTAGAGTGGTTGCGACACGAGGCAGGTTAGCAATACGCTTGCATGTACTGTCATAGGAAATAAATCTAAAAATAGTAGTAAGTTAATTGCCTGTATCAGACCTGCATTGTTTAAGGCTGCATACACCAGAGAATATGGCAGGAAGAGTCTCATATAGGTTGTATGTAAATAAAAGCATAATAGGCTGTCAATAAAGGTCTAACTGCTGGACTGCATGTGTTTATTCTGGTATCATATGGTAATGTAGATTTGCAATCACTTAATAGTACTGTGGTATTAAGCACTGTTACCCATACTGTGCTACATAAATAAAATGTGTAGGAATGTGTGTATATGACTGGTGTAATCCCAATAGGTCATATAGTACAACTGAGAGAGACATAGACAGAAAACAGTGAAAAGACAAACAGCAAAATCCAAATCGCACACTCAGCTGAGACGTGAACTGTTGTATTTTTAGCACACACAGCCATGGTTTGAATCCTGGGAGTGGTAGTAGGCTGCATACAGAATCATACCCCACAACTGTACAGATATCTCCAGACTGTCCAGTAAATCATCCCATATCTGCTGCCTGTCCCCCTGTCCCCCTGGGAAATCATTGGGTTGATCCCAGATGTTTAGGTAGCAAACAAGAAATACAACTGATTGTCAGACATCTATGAGAACAAACATGTCACTCTAGCAACTCCCCAAAATGTTATGAGAGTAATAAGCCAAGTAGGTCCCAGCTACACCCCAGTACAGCAGCCTCTATCAACACTCTTTACACAATCCCTAGGGGGTAAATACCTCAGTTGACACAATGAGATGTATCTGTTACATAACAAGGCATAACTAAAACCATCACAATCACACTGACAAACAGAACAGTCTGTATGGCTGGAAGCAGTAGGCCTTTATTTACCCAAGGTGAATTGTATGATAATGTACATCCAGATTTCTTAAGGCAGATTACCCCCAATACCCCTCACATGTTGTAACAACCTAGGTTAGTTATGGTGCACCCACCCCCCATAGACTGACATACAGGGCCATATACCACTGTTACATACACTGGCCTCTGGACTGCATAAGGGCACACATGTATTGTGCAGATGAAGCCCACACATACATGGACCCAACCCCGAAATATGTGTGGTGGCCACAACAGCAGTGGAATGATGGCAGGAATGGCAGCATGACATACTCACAGCCCACTACATAACAACCCCTGACAGCATGTCATATGGACAAAGCCAGGTATGTAGGTGCAGAACAGAGGCTGGAACACAGGCCCATATGTGAAGTAGTGTTGTCATACACTAAGCAAGTCACTGGTGTTAAAGGATAGTCTGCAACATACCCTAAGTCAAGAATATGAAGTCAGAAACACAAATGGATGTAGTCATGTATTGATAGCACTCAACGCACACACAGCCAGTGATAAATCTGACACAAGACCTGTGTTGTGGACGGGCAAAACATAACTCACACACACCTCTGGAATCAAGTGGATAGGCACACAGTTGTGAGCTATGCAGACAGACTGCAGTCCATGTTAAACTAGTATGTACACTCAAACCCTGTAACACTGGTGCTATACAATGCATACAACAACAGTACTCACACTCTGTAGTTCTGGAATGACATACAAATAAGTAGCTGGCCTGAGTGTGCAAGTTCTTTTGTAAGAGGTATTGCTACATACTGTCTGTAACTTTGCTGCCCATACACAGGAAAGATGTCCACCATACAGGAAAGGTAAATGGACCACTACTGTGTGATGTAGGGATTTATAGCAGTGGGTTGCTTTGACAGTGGTAATTGGAAGTACTACACAGCATGTTGCATGCAGGTAGCAAGTGGAGGACACTGACTGGTGCAGAGGCCATCACCTGATCATGTGCATCACCCACAAAATCCATGCTGCAATCTATTCCAAGCAGCTGAATCCATTTACTGGAGAGAGAGAGAGAGAGAGAGAGAGAGAGAGAGAGAGAGAGAGAGAGAGAGAGAGAAACAGAAAACAGAAAACAGATCCAGAACCACAACCACACCAAAAAAAAAAAAAACAAAACAAAACAAAGGAAGCAGGCTAAGGCCATAGCTAAGGATAGGAAAAAAACCTCCTACAAGGACACTATCCACAACAGACCTCATCCCCAAGACAGGTATGTGAAGTATATATGCATGTAATTGATTGTAGTACTTGGTCCATAATACTGGAGTAGATGATGTGGAATGATATGCATGTGCAATCAGGTGTTGCTGTTGTAATGATCTTCAGCTGAACAACTGCTATGGACATTATGGTCTGTCCCTGTGGGTAAGCTGCCATACCCGTCAACTGTGTAGAGCAGCACCGACTGACAAGATGTACGCCAATATAGTGTCAGACACCTGCAAGATAGCTAACATCCTGTCATTGCAAAATGTGTCCACAGGGATTAACATAATGGTGGGACACTTGGCCTACAGTAGGGACATGTGTGAAACATCACCCTTATACAGTGCAACAACAGTGTATATACCAGTATTACAATAGCAACTGTTACAGATCTACACTATGGCATAATATATTACTGTGGTTCTCATTATTAGCTGGGACTAGGCTGTAACTGGTGGTGTTCAGTGTATGGAACACTGCAAACTGACACACATGTATAGGCCATACTTGTCAAGCATCTGCAAAAAGGCTGAAGGTGGGGAGGGTGTGTCAGCATGACACACCTGTGCACTGCAGCAGAGATCCTAAGGATGCTAAGAATGGCTGTATCTGCACACAGTCAGGTTCAGTAACTGTGGCAGATGTAACCTTACCTCCACAGCAATAGTGATGGCAGTGTGTGAACACCAAGGGATGTGCAAATGAGTAGACCTTGCAATCATGCAGAGTTGGGGGACATGTATAGGGCAGACTGACCATACACTGCCAAATGCAGATGGCCCATGCTAGTATACTCCTGCCAGGAATAGTGACTGCTGTAGTACACATAACAGTAGGTGCAACAAACCATCATGATAAGGGTGTGCACACACATGCACACACGGAGTGTATGCATCGCGGTCAGCATCCGCACACCTAACACATTTTTCAGACACTGCATGTGAATGTACAGGACATATGTCACATATCAGGCTCATGTACTGTTAATATGTGCGGTGATGTGGTCCCATGGCAGATCAAGGAAGGGTGCGTCATATCAATAAGGGTGTGTACACTCCCCATAGCCATGGTATGGTCTGACGGTTGCCAGTGTAATAGTCCTGGATTGGTCATACATGGTCCGCTGATGTTGAGATCTGCAAACCAGACATCAGGCATTCACAAATGACATCTGTCCACATATCATCTCAGGTATGTGTCACAGAAAAACATAGGAGCTGTGAGCATTAGAGCTGACATAACTGACACAGTACTACACATTCAACAATTGGTTGTACATCTGTGAGGTTTAGTGCACTGTACATGGCAGGGTGCAGTACAGGTGCACAGCAATACCGTGTACGTGGGTGCAGTGTTTTCCAGGGGAAGGGGCATCACCTACTAACACAGCCCATGCATCACACACATGTATACTGTTACTAGCATGGATTGACTATAGCTGCACTGCATGCTGTTGGGTACCATATATTATGCATGTTGACAGATGGATAATGGGAGGACTGTGTGTGCTATCTTTGTGTGTGTGTGTGTGTGTGTGTGTGTGTGTGTGTGTGTGTGTGTGTGTGTGTGTGTGTGTGTGTGGTTATTTCATCTGTAGGTTCAATATGGTGAAGTGGAGGGAGGTTGATGCATGTAGGATGTGTGTGTGTTTGTGTGGGTGTCCATGTATGCACATGTGTGATTGTGGGGTTGTTCATACGCCAGTACTTCCCTTTGGGATCATGCAGTACATGAACATGGACTGACACATGACACACCAGGAATACTTGTCTGATATGTAATCACAGGACAGCTGATAGTATAATAAGATCTGTAGCATGGAACATGCATTGGGATGGAAAATAGACACCATGTATACCCTTGATATCTCATTCAGCAGAGAAGTGAATGACAACCCACGTATGCAGAACTACAAATGCATTGAGGAATTACTAGGCAACACCAGGGAGTGTATCCATATATTACAGTTGTCACATGATAGGTTGATTGAGCAGCATATCCGGCATGTACTGAGCAATACTTACACATGACACTCCAGTGCATGACATTATGGAGTGAATGTAGTAGCCTCTCACATATAGGGGCCATGCTCACAATGTCCGGACATGCACAGGGTGAACACTGAATGACAGCAGTGAGGCCATATAAAACCTACTCCACTCAGATCAAAGAGGTAATAGAGTAACAGGTCTTGTGTTGTGATCACTTGTCCAGGCATTTAGAGGAATGATACATTAATGAGTGGTATTAATGAGTGTATGTTACCAAGTGTGATGCAGAATGGGGAACTTATGGGAATAAACGTGGAACTGTCTGTAAAATTGTGGACAGGTGGGTATTAAGGTGGAATGTGTGTGTGTGTGTGTGTGTGTGTGTGTGTGTGTGTGTGTGTGTGTGTGTGTGTGTGTGTGTGTGTGTGTGTGTGTGTGTGTGTGTGTGTGTGTGTGTGTGTGTGCGTGTGTGTGTGTGTGTATGTGTGCACTGATATATAATGCTGTACAGTTCTTAAACTGCATTTCTTGCTTTCCCTCACAGGTGACGAGGTGAGTTAGGGTCCCTCCTGCATGCAATCTGATGTTAGTGTCCATACAGACACCGAAGATGATGATAGAACTGTTGCGACACAGGTGGGGTTGTCAGAAGCCGAAACTGCACCATCATTTGACATCCCCCTCTTAGCCACCCCAACCCCGCACACAGTTTCAGTACCTATACATAGCCCATCACCAGTGGTCATAGCAGAGGGACAGTTGGTGGTTGATGGCAGTGCACAGGAGAGTGTGGTATCCATGCCTACTGTGTCTGGTCACAGCAGGCATAGCCAGATGTTCAGCAGGGCACCACATAGGCAGATGTTCCAGGGTGCTCGTGGTAGGGTCACTGGTCATCATGCCCCTGGCAGAAGTGCCACAACTGGTACCACCAGGAGCATGTTTCAGACTGTCATGGGAGTGCAGGCACATATGGAACTGTACACCAGACAGGGCCTGAGGATGCAGAGGGCTGCTCTTACATCTGCAAGCAACAACTCCATGAACTGTCTGGTGGCCTCCGTGCTCATACCAAGGTCATGGCTAGATGGTTTGTTGAGATGATGGGCCTCATCGACTGTGGTCTGTCCATGCTTGAACATGTGGTGGGAGTGCAGCGACAGCCGCGTGGACGTAGGTCAGCAACACCAACAGCTGGCAATCAACATGGATGTGCTAGGACAACAAAGCACTCCTGTAGTGGCAGTACCAGCCCCAGCACTGCAGGGGGGTGCTGTCCACACCACACCACAGCAGGCCAACAGCACCTGATCCTGGCCAGTCCCAAGAGGGACCTGGTTCCAGCAGACATCTGTCATCATCAAGGGAGAATAGCACATTGAGGCCTGCACCTGGACATGCTCATGAAACCCCTGCCAGGCACAGTCCATGTGTCTGTGGCTGGAGGCGGTGAACTGCACATCCTGCCAGGTATGGTTTGCAGCTGTCCAAAAACACCTGTATAGGGCAGCCACATGGCAGAACTGTGTGCATGCATACCCACACACTTTATGAACACACCTAGGGCAACCCCATACCTACACACACCACATCACCATGCCCAGTTCAACTAATTACATCCCTCACCCACACACATGGTGTCAAATGTATGGCCCACCCTCAGCCTCAGGCAAACCAACAACACACCCTGTGTATAATGATAACTGTGCAACATCCCTGTCATCCATAACATTGATGCAGGGACAGGCTAATATGGTTCTGATGCACACTGTGACTGTACTACAGTGTACTATTGTACTGCAGTGTAATATGTTGTTAGAAATAATGTTTAATGCATACATGTCAGGTAGTGTAGCCATCCAGCAATTATGCATTATAGCTGTTAGTAACATTGGGTGATTGTGATCTTCATAATGTTATCCATTTGTGTTGTAGGTGTACATGTGTCAGCAGGAGGATGGTCTGCAGTCATATTTCACAAGAGGTATGGCACTGTGGTGACACCATTGCAGTGACATATCTGGGGTACAGTTGAACACATGTCGCAGGTTTATATAACAGTTATTGCCTATGCCACATAGACAGGTGACCCGCTGGGACATGTATAATTGGCAACCTGATGTAGACCTATCCACATACACACATACGCTTACTTGGCAACACTGGGACTAGAACTCTACCTAGGTATGTAGTGCTACTTAACTGTGTGGCTTTCATTGCACACACCACACAGTGTTTAGGGTGAGGTGTGCTCCAGTTTACATGTTACATGCAGAACGTCCCCAGACATGTACAGTATGGTAATGGGGGATGAAATGGTTGTATATGGACAATACATAGTGCGACACGCCATCATATACACATCAACACACACATAACAGGCAGACACACATCCGAGAGACCTAGGCCTATCAGTGCTAACTAACTTGTCTGTGTGCCCAGTGTGTTACAGGTAGGCTGCACACAGCACATGCATAACTGGGCTGGATTGTGGTATCAGTTACCTGTATGGTTGATAGTGACAGTGGTCACCATAAAGTGGTACATGGGACATATACCAGGTGTACCATGGTGTAATGACAGTGTATGCAGCACCCACATGCCCCAGTGGATATTGTACTCACTGGAACTCATGATGATACTCTGACATACCCACCATCAAACATTGCCCATGACTGCGATACAACCCATTGTATATCACAACAGTGGTACTACAGGGATATGCATCTAATGCGAATGCCACAGGCATTGTAGGGTGTTGCATTGTCATGCCTCATCTCTGGGCAGCAACAACACTAGCTGTACTACAGTGTGGCAATGTGTATTGTAATAGGAGCATGTGGCCTCGGAATACTGTACCCTACAGATATAGAGACATGCACACATACAAACACTTGCCAGAACTCAATGGGTATCCCATGCCTGTCGACCCATTTGTACAACACTGTTGTGCTGGTACTGCAAGGCTTATGTAGCTGGTAGGGAGAGGAGCATAACAGGGTACATGTAATGACCAATACAGCAGCAGCCATGTCTGACTATGGCAATGGGTGTTGTGGTGGTTATGAAGGCCCTCATGGAATTCCCAACTACAGGTGTACTAACACATAAGTACTGCTATCCTCAGTAATGCACACATACACATGTGTCAATACTAGGGTGCATCGCTGCAGGTAGTCATAGCTGTGTACCTGGCTATTGTCCATGGAGAGATGGGTTATGTAGGGGATGTGTGTACAGTGGTATCATGCCACCTGCCATGTGCCAGCAGGCAATCTATGAACAGACACCACTGTGGTGACCCTCAGGGTGAGAGTGACATGCATCAGCCAATCCTCTGGGTGCTTCCTGTACATGGCCACTGAGGTGATCCAGTTGACATGTATGCAACATGTATTACAATACATGGTTAGTGTCTGTGATGGAGACCTGCACCCAAGCGTGTTATTTTGACTGTGGTAGTGTAGTGGAGGTACTCATGGAATGTGGTGCATACAGGGTGTTGTCTCCAATATGTGCCAGTTATTACACAGCTGGGCAGAAATGTCAGTGTCAATCAAGCATAGGTTGCCTGTACATATCCAAGCTGGATACCTGCCATCTGCACATATGTACAGGGACTGACAGACATCAGCTTTGCAAGTAGCTATGCAGTAGGATGGATGTGTCGGCAGATAAACGTTTGACAACAATATGTATGCCATTACTACATGTTGGAAGCCCTCACTAACATGTGCTGTACAGACAGTAGTCTAAAGTTACATTCCACATGTCAGATCATTTTTCAGTAGGGGATATATACTGTAACACAGCTCACACACCAGGAACATGATAGTGAGGCCTCAGAGTCCAGCTATGCCTGCAGGTGTGCTTGTTGTCAGTACTACATTTCACACTCTACTCTTGCCTGGGAAAACACTGTCAACAGTAGTACCACCATGATACACTGCATGCCAGTGTGACAGCATGTACCCTGGGTTACTACCCCTGTATGTAACACATTCACATTGATAACAGTGTTGTACATGTCTCATATACTTGTGTGTCCCAGACATGACACTCATACCCCTTGCTACTGTAATGACAGCACATAGACAACATGTATTGTACATGGCATTACATACACTTATTACAGATGCAATTACCCTGTTATGTTATCAGGCTGGGTGGTGAACACTGGTTACCAGGGCTAAGGCATGCTTAGCAGGTTTCAGCATTGCTGCAATATAACAGCTAAGCAGATCTGAGCACTGATTAGCGAAGACTACATGGTGTAAGCTCCCCCTACGTTTAATCATACCTTAGCACTGCTTAGCTTCATGCAAACCCATGCAAACATGCTTAAAGCTGCTCAAAACCACCTTACCCACTCTGTATGCAACAGCCATTGTTCTGCACATCAAGAAAATACACAGCCCTTGAACCCAGGACCCTGTAAACTATAGTCCCAACAATTAACCACTATGCCATGACCACTGTGACAAAAGTTGTTGTTTTTCCAATATATCTGTCACTACACATATTGATTAGTATTGAACAATTGCTTTGACTTCCACAATTGTGTAGTACTTGTTATTGATATTACTGTTGCATCACATATGTTGTCATATCAAAATGTACACATATCAGATACATACGGTGAGATACATCTGGGGAGGTATACACAACCGTGATGTTTACACATGACAGGAATATGGATATATACATATACGCATGTTGATATATGTCTACATGTACATACCCATGTATATTCATACATATGTCTGTCTACACATCTGTATAGGGCATCATATATATGGCCATTTGTAGCTCTCTTTGTATATATACACACACACACACACACACACACACATATATATATATATATATATATATATATATATATATATATATATATATATATATGTATCCACATCCTATGTGTACAGATATACCTAGTTATGTTGCTATATATATATATATATATATATATATATAGATCGATACATATAGATATCTATAACTATATGTGCATACATATCTATTCAGATATAACTATTTATGTCGATATATATGTAGATATCCATAACTATATGTGCATATGTATTTATATCTGTATATGTGTAGACATATATTGCTGTGTATATGTATATATTTCAGTGTTTATATATATATATATATATATATATATATATATATATATATATATATATATATATATATATATATATATATATATATATATATATATATATATATATATATATATCCGTATATGTATGTAGATATGTATATGTGTAGATATAGATAGATGGATAAATATACATACATGTATGTTTACCATATGTCCAGAACATGGAGTGGAGTCCTACCTCAGCATCAATAGTCCCAAATGGGATGTAATGTATGTATTACAGGTATATATGTAGACTGTTGCTACTGTAATAGGGGTTGTCTTAACAGACATGTTGTGTGTGGGAGATCACATCTGCTTTTGACATGTGCACCATTGGCTACTGACAGACATCCTAAGAACATCATAGTACAGTACCACTGCTAGCACAGTAATGATCCTGTGGACTACAGCAGAGACATGGCCAATATATGTTGACAGTCTGGCACTCTGTGGTCAGTCCAGAGGTGTACACATACCCCCTTCATGTGAGACATGTGGACCACACCTCCCAATGTGGATAATAGCCATGGGCATGGGTATATCACATAAATACTGAATTACATATGCCCACACAGTTTATGCATGGACACACACCAGTCTGTCCTGACACATAATACCTGGTGGGGCAGAAGTCACATGGCCACATACTACCCAGTAGTTAGTGACATACATCTGTACAGAATCCCACTGCTTTGTCAGAAATACACAACAGTTATGGTGGCCTGGCAGCAGTATGTCTTGCAAATAGCTGGACATAGCACACTGGGTAATTACACTAGGCTGCAAGGCATGTCACAAAGCAATGTGCAAACTACAGGCAGACTACCACAGCACTGGATTACATTTTGTATGGGGGAATACACATGTACCTGTGATTATACCTGGCTCTACATGCATGTCATGGCACAGAGTAACAAACACCTGTGAGAAAGTGCATACCCACAACCAATGTATTTACAGCCACAGCCACATATGGTACACAAGCTTAATTTGACACTATATGGGCTGTCTAATAAACACCATTTTCTTATGTGCCACTCACACGCTAACCTTACATACTCTGGGTCATGGCACAGTGTTGTCCGATGGCTGTCTGTGGTATGGGACACGTGTGTGTGTCTGGCCCTACAGACATGTGAGCCAATAGGGTACCATACACTGGTGCAGCATGTAACATCAGATAGAACAGGACCAAGAACAATGGCATCTACCACAGTCTGTGCATAGCCCAAGATATGTATGCGCGATACACACACTGTTGACAGTCACCCTAAGTACACAGACCCCAGTGCTGTACACACAACCACAGAATACCCAAGTTATATCCTCAGAAACAATCCCTACTATACATAACATGTCTAGCAGTCTGATATCTGACTGGCTGGTTATCAGGTATGATGTCAATAAATAATGGTGTACATAACATATGTACCTCTTACTGCATGACATATGTACAAAGGTTGACAGACTTGTGGCTGGAGCTATGAACACTGGCCCAATATTGGCATGTTGATGTGATAACATCATAAATTTACTGTTGTACCAGGGTTTGTTGTGACATATGTCCTATGAGGTATATGAAGTCAGTAATTCTCATGGCTGAAACCATGCACTGACTGCAATCCTCACACTATGCTTCTGAAGTTCTCAGAGAGGTGTTCTGTGAGTAACACATGAAAAAAAAAGGCTCCACACACTGCCCAGTCTGCAGATGACCCTAAAGATGGGAGTTTCCTCAAAAACATAGCACTGTCATGACAGGTATCAAAACATGTAGATCAGCCATATCCACACAAACCCTGTTAAACCGATATTACTCCAAATGCAGAATAGCAACACTTACATTCTGTAGTCATGTCTGGCTCATCTCCCTCCTGTCTGTTGGCCTGTTTCCACAGTGTATGTTGTTAGAGATAAATCCCAAAACCATCTGTGATGCTGTTTGCCAAACACCAGATCTAGGTCCTGCTCACAGTGAATGAAAAGGCCCAAAACCAACATGATGTTCCTAGATATTGGAGTGTGTTTCCATGCAATTGACTATGGGAATGTTACCACAGCTGTTCCACATGCAATCAGCTAGAGGAGGACTGCAATTCATGCAGAGGCCATCCCTTACAAAACACAAGCTGCTGCCTAAGCAAAGCAGGTGTACTTCTCCACATCCGCCAGAGAGAGAGAGTGAGAGAGAAAACAGAGACAAAGTAAGTCAGGGAGGGGATGGGAGAGTAAAACCTAAGCATGTTTGTGTCACACATCAACCAGTACAAAGTTTCAAACCCCTAACTGACTATGTATTGCTATCACATGTCTATGCAGACATATATGTATATGTGATGGTGAGTGAGATCTGCAACAGTGATATAGTAGTGATATGGTAGATGTAGTACACGTGCCTGTCCACATGAACATGTGTCAGCGTCAACACAGCCACACTCTCTCAGGGACTCACACACATTGACTCACTTGGCAGGGTCAGGAATACACTTCCTAACTAGTTAGTTTGCTACAATTCAGTAATGCACAGGTATCACATGTACCACAGGGGTTATCCAGAGGTTATATGGGCAAAGGGTATATGAAGGTGTCTGACATCAGACAGCATGCTTCAGTATGCCAATGGGAGTTGTAGTAAGTGTGTATGTGGTCAAAAGCATCATACACCACACACACAGACACAGGGTGCTGGTACTGACATGCATGGGTGTATTGCTTCACAGGTGTGTAGTGGTTGACTGTGCCAGAATGCTATACATGACTAGGTGAAGTGTATACCTTGGTATCAGGCTACATGACAATGGTCTGCAGTGTGGCTCAGGGGTGTAGTGTCTGGATTGGTCCACACAGGTGGGTATTGTATTCACCATCTTGTCACCTGGGTTACTATTGGGTGTGGCCAGTGCTGTGCAATGCTTGCCATGTATGTGTTCTATAGTCCATGACATGGATGGTGTCTGGGATGTGCACACATCCCACATGCATGTACAGTGACATGTGGAACTGTACCTGGGGTGTCTGGCCCATGTTGTGTACACAGATTGTTATCATCAGATGTGCCTGTCCTGGCCTCATGTGGCGGGAACTGGTAATGGACAGACGGTTGACCCTGCACCTACATTGATAGCATGATATAGATATTCCCTGGTGTCAGTGGCATCTGTCCATACAGGGCATTTGTTTAAGGCATGGTATGTTCTTTGTAGGTCACATTTGATGGCACCACAGTTGTTGCAGGCGTCCAGTAGGGAACATAGTGAAGGCGCACTGTCTGCAATTACGTGCCTATTGTACTGATGAACAGAGTGCCATGCCCTCTATAGTCCATTGCAATCACACCACGGTTATTATCTGTGGGCAATATGCAGGGTACTACCAACATAGCGGTTGCTTGACTAGGCAAGTGTGTTTCTGTATGAGACATGGGTTGAGAGTGTTCTCTGGATAATACATGGGTTGCTTACTTTGTTCGCCAGTCCTTGACGTCACATGTAGGTGTATGGATTGGCACCCAGCCTCTCAGCTATTTGACATCTGTTATCCTTGTAAGGTGGACATTGTGACATACAATAGGGCCAGCATTTAAGAAATTTGCAAAACCTGCTCCACAATGAGTCCAGATGTTACACACTCACAGCCACCTCCAAACAGGATACGAATGACAAACACAGACACACACTTGCCATGTCTGGGATTAGAACTCTTACCCAACTAGTTTATCACACTACAGCATCACGCAGTTATAGGACGCGCCATGGAGATTACTGTACTATGCCTTCCGCAAAGGTGTATTTCACTGGGAATGACATTAGCAGGCTTGCCAAAGTAGGTCAATGGAGGTTGTAGTGACTATGAATGGCCTCAAAAGCATTGCACCCTACACAGACAAACAAACACACTTGCCATGTCTGGGAATAGAACCCCTACCAAACTATTATATCACACTACAGCATTATAATGTTATAGGACACACCACAGAGATTTCTGGAGTACTCCTTCCCCAATGGTGTATTTCACTGGGAATGACATCAGCATGCTTGTCAATGTAGGTCAATGGAGGTTGTAGTCACTATGAATTGCCTCAAAAGCATTGCACCCTACACAGACAAACAAACAAACACACACACAAACATCCACACTTGCCATGTCTGGGAATAGAACTCATACTGAACTATTACATTACACTACAACATTACACTGTTATAGGACGCACCATGGAGATTAACAGCCTACTCCTTCCCCAAAAGTGTATTTCAAAGTGAATGACATCAGCAGGCTTGCCAAAGTAGGGCATTTGAATTGTACTGAGTGTGACTAGCCTAAAAAGCATTGCTCCCTACACAGACAGAGTCACACCCAAACAGTTGCCATGTCTGGCATTAGAATTCCTACCTAACTAGTTTATCACACTACAGCTTTATGCAGTTATAGGATGCACCACAGAGATTACTGGGTTGTTCATTTCCTAAAGGTGTATTTCAAAGTGAATGACTTCAGCAGGCTTGCCAAAGTAGGGCATTTGAATTGTAGTGAGTGTGACTAGCCTCAAAAGCATTGCTCCCTACACAGACACACAGTTGCCATATCTGAGATTAGAACTCCTACCTAACTAGTTCATCACACTACAGCATTACACAGTTATAGGACACACCACAGAGATTATGTTCTTTTCCCAAAGGTGTATTTCAAAGTGAATGACATCAGCAGGCTTGCTAAAGTAGGGAATTTGAATTGTAGTGAGTGTGACTAGCCTAAAAAACATTTCTCCTTACACAGAGACACACACACACAGTTGTCATGTCTGGGATTAGAACTCCTACCTAACTATTTTATCACACTACAGCATTACACAGTTATAGGATACACCACAAAGATTACTGGGTTATTATTTTCCCAAAGGTGTATTTCAAAGTGAATGACATCTGCAGGCTTGCCATAGTAGGGCTATGGGGAGGACAGTGTGTTTGCATGGGCCATAACCCAGTCATCTAGAGGTAGACACACCACACTTAGGCACACACAGGTTTATATTCCACAGGTACATGTATACAACTGCTAGATGACTACTGCCTTGTACAGTCATGCTGCACAGCTAGCACTAGCACCACAGTGTCTTTAATGCTGAGGGATATCAGTGGCTAATTTCTACAGTGAGTGACATTTACACATCATGTGGTTGTAGCCATTTGGCTGTGTGCTGGGTAGGACAGGCCTCATGATGGAAGGCTCTTTGTCATTGTCACTCTCTTCCACACATCTATGTATGTGTACTTTTGCCATATTATAGTGTGTTGTCCTTGAATATATATGTGTATATTCCTATCCAATATGCATGCAAAGCATGACTGGTGCATACTGAGGAGTGTATGCACTAACATCTGCAACTGTCAGATATGTATGGTCCACTGCTGTTGGCAGACATGGGCTTCATTTGCTTAAGTGTGTGAGCATGCCCAATATGACCTTCTGTATTGAATGTGTGGATCCATTCCAGGTAGATTGTACATCAGTGCAGACTTTTGTGTTCTACACCTACAGCTAGCAAACTGTTTCTGCAGGATATGTGTAGATCAGTTAGCAATATGGGGTCAAACTGTGCAAGGGATAGTGGGTACTGCAGGTGATTGTGTCCAGGAATCATGGTTCATGTGTTAGCAGAGATATTTAGACATGTGTACTGTTATACACTGTGATGTTTTATATCCTCAAGTACTGTCAGGTAGACATTTTTGCTTGCAGTGATGTCCTGGAGAACACAGGGTGAATGCAGCTGTGTCCAGTATCGTGGTCAAATGCCTACATATTCCTGGAAAGTTATGCCATTCTGGAGGGAGAGTTGTAGACACTTGCTGCCTGGTCTGTGTATCCAGTTCAGCACCTTCGTACAGTGATGGCAGAGGATCCCATACATGTACATCCTTTCACTTGCCAGTATGACTATATCTTGCTGTGCCAATACCTCACAGCTGTACAGATTCACACAGGTTACCCAGAGGCAGTGGTCATAAGTCAGGACATTACCCCTATTTTGTATGGGCAGATTTGTAGCCACCCATTTTTGTGTTTGCAGCCAGGGATAGTATGTGCACACGGCTCTGTTTCAGACTTTGCACATTCCATGCTGCCCATGTGCCCACTCCCCCTCTATTATTCTATCCTCTTCCATACATTATGCAAATATTCTCTGATACTTTCCCTATAGTTATCACAACATCACAGCTGTGTTTTGGTGTTGGTCCATAGTTCATGCAGTGTGACACGGTGGACATGTTACTGTGGTTTGTCCACATGGCCTTGCATATGGGTTATGTGAAGTGTGTTATGTTGTTATTTGGGTGTCCATGACATAGCATTCATTGGCAGTAAGGGTGAGACACAGGCCTTTGGCAGCAGCTGGTAGGCCATTTGGTGGTGATGCTGGCCAGCTGTTTCAGGCTATTGCATTCTGTCACTCCTACAGTCCCAGACTGCCAAACAGTATATTCCCCTGGGGTGACAGGGTAGGTGTGCTAGGTGTTCATGCCAATACTTTCTATCAGTATTGATCAGGTGGTGTGGATGCTGGCAGAGCGCTGCTTACAGCTAGGGACACACCTGCATGGGACACCTGCACTGCATGTTGCATTCGTTTGTTTTTGCCATACACAGGTGGGGGTCATATTGTACCCATTCCCAACAGCAGGGATAAGACTAGAGAGGTAGCTGTGGGTGGTGTTTGGGTGAGTTGGGTGCATGTGTGCTATGGACAGTACTTGCATCTGACTTACAGATATGCATGGGGCATTCCAGATATGCTGGCTTGTGCAGGGACATCAGCTGTTTCTCAATACATCAGTCCTTTCACCTTTGTGATCTGCAAGTGTTCGACCAGATGACATTGGTATTCCCTACTACAAGCCCAGATAATGTGATGTATACCTGTATGCACAGTTCCAAGGGTGTGTCCATTTCATGGTTAAACATTATACACTGTATGTCTGGGGTACTTTTCCCTGTGTACTGCTTGTATATCTAGCCCAACACTCATGTCATGTTCATCTTTCAGATGGTGATATATATTACCGCCATACATTTACAATGGCTTACTGCTAGAATGTGTTATACTGGGGAGCATTGTCTTTGGCACTGCAGTTGTGAGGACTTGGCCCTATCATTGGCAGTAGTGGGCAATGGCCACCAGGTCAAACCTCAGCATGCATACATACTGACCACTGTCACACAATATGAAAAACACACCAACCTAACACATGCATACCTGCATATTGTACAAATGCTACAATCTATCCTGCTACCTTCACCACCTCTGGTCATCAGTGCTCCACTGGTATTATGCCTACACATACATGTTACTACATGTCTACATCGGATTGGAGGGAGGGCACACCTGACTGCTTCTATATTTCTACTTAGGATTGGCGGGGCACACCTGACTGTTACAATGTGTCTACATCAGATTGGGGGGGGTCACACCAGACTGTTACTACATTTCTACATAGGATTGGGGGTGGGGAACACCTGGCTGTTTCTACATTTCTACATAGGATTGGGAGGCACACCTGACTGTTTCTGCATTTCTACACAGGATTGGGGGCACACCTGACTGTTTCTACATTTCTACACAGGATTGGGGGGCACACCTGACTGTGTCTACATTTCTACACAGGATTGGGGGCACATCTGACTGTTTTTACATTTCTAAACAGGATGGGGTCACAACTGACTGTTTCTACATTTCTACATAGGAATGGTGTGGGCACACCTGACACTTGTACACATTTGCTATGACTGTACTGGTATGTCAGGTATTCCATTTCATTCTGTATTGTAACCTATCATGCTGACTAGAGGCATATCAATGTACTACAGGTCTTAGGTTTGACCTACATATCAGTTTCTTACTGCTTACCCTTCAGAACTAACATCCCACTGCCTGACCTGATATAGTCTGTCTGTGTAGGCCTTGGGGGGAGGGGTTACCCATAGCCATCATTCAGAGGCCTTAGCGCTGCCTTTGTTTGTGTTTGTCTATACCTGTCCTGCTGGCTGAGACTGCTGTTGGATATGTGAACCTCCTTGTCTGGCATGTGTGTGTCATATGGACACACATGTGGCCCAGCACATTTCCTGCAGTGGGTTTTGTCACCATGTGTAGTACTGGCTACTATGGTGACACCAATATTTGTTACAGATCATATGCTGCCACTATAGGTGTCTACTATCTGCTGGCATCCCATTCAGCCACCCGATTCCCTTGCATGCTCACATCCATACCATAGATACAAGTAATAGCACATACTATTCCATTTGGCAAATGGTAAGAAGAGTGACTTTCCTTGTGGGTGTGCCAGTACTGAGGATTGTGCTGGAGGGCTGCCTATGTCGGATGCACATAGTACTCTCCCCATACATGGTTGAGCACAGGTAGTGTAATGTTTGGCATCCCTTTTACTGTATGTGCAAGTCAGAGAGAGGTGTCATTCCCTGGGTCCCTCCTGTGACAGTGTATGTGCTATGCGTTGCCTCTTTGCCAAGGCCAGGGCATACAGGGCACACCTCCTTCTGCCTACTGGGGCAGGCTCAGGTCGTTCCTCCTCCGAGTCACTCTGTGCCTGTGCAGGCCTTGGCAATGGTGGGGGGCTGTGAGGTCCTGCCCCGTGCTGTTCCTGCTGCAGCTGCTTCTGCAGGATCATATTGTGTAGCATGGCACATAAGATGACAATCTAAGTACATGTAGTTGGGGAGTACTGCAAGCCTCCACCAGATGTGTCCAGGCACTGGAACTTGACATGAGCATCCCAAACACACGCTCTATTATAATTCTGGTTTTTGCGTGTGCCACATTATGGAGTTCTTGTTTGTAGGTATGTGTGGATGTCATCAGCCATGGCTCCAATGCATAACAAGCATCCCCCACTAGGTGACAGTGAGGGATGTCCCCATTGGCAAATCTCTGGTACAGCTGCATCAGATGCCAGATGTGGGAATCATGATAGCTTCCAAAGCAGCCAGCACATGAATTCGTTATTATGCCCTGAGCATCGCACATGACCTGGCAGTTGATGGAGGGGAAGCCCTTCTGGTTGATGTAGAACATACCCTGCTCACCAGGTGGTGCTTTGATGCGTAGATGCATGCAGTCTATAGCACCCACTACCTCAGGGTATTCTGCTGTTTGGTGGAAGAGACGGATATTGCTGGTCAATGTATCACGGGTGTTGGGGAAGAATACGTGCTCACCAGCATGTGCTGACATGGCATCCAGGAACTGGTGGAGTACCTTGGATGCTGATGCCTGTGAGATCTCCATGATATCCCCAGTTGGCCTTTGGAAGGTACCTGTGGCTAGTATCCTTAGGCCTACACATACCTTGGTATCCACTGGGATGGGTTTCACTCTGTTAGTTCTGTATGTCAGGCGTGGCCGGCACAGCTCAACAATTTGCTGTAGGAGGTCCCTGTCCATCCTATAGCACTCCACTAACTGCAGTTCATGTAGCCCCTGGTATGTTACCCTGGGTCTGTACACTCTTCCCCATCTCCTCACTGTGGGTTGGTCAACAGCATCCTCATCCTCAGCACCCTCAGCCTCTTCCACATGTTGATGTATGATAGCTACTGCAGCCCCTATCATTTTGTTAACTTTATTTGTTAAAATTTCCCCACTTGTATACACCGGTGGTGTTGAGTATATGGGAAAAATCAGAGGGAAAGGTGTTTTCATAGTTTATAGTAGCATTCTTAGCTGGGCTCTTCTGCTGCCTGTGTAATTGGCTGATTCTGATACATTTCACCTGCCAGCTGTGCTAGTATTCTATGATTACCTTCCTACTACTGTTTTCCCTTCCCATTGCCTTCCTGCTTAAGCCCGGGGGAGCACTGCGCAAACACAGTGCTCAAATGTGCACAGAGCTGCTATTTCCTGGTTTACTTTTTTTTCCTTTAAAACCCAGTACATAGTGCGCACACCCACTTAGGCAATGTAAAGAGTGCTAGGCAGTCTCAGACACATACCCTTGCTTATCTCTGCTAAGCTAAGGGCAAACCCGAGCCATAGGGCTTCAATCTGCTTACAGTATGCCTGACACCCCCCCCGTGCCACAGGGCTTCAATCTGCTTACAGTATGCCTAACACCCCCCTCCCATGATGTCAGCTAACTCCTAGGCTTGCACCATGCTATTCCTGCTCTTACACTGTTGGGTGTTGACTAGCACTGAGGCGAAATCTAGGATTCAGTATCATTCCCCTCATTTGCATAGGATTGCCTGCTGCTGCATAGTTACAGGTCCCACACTGAACCTCCCCCCTTAGCAACCACTATTCACTGTTCATGTTGTCTTCTGCCTGCCATTGTGTATAATGGCAAAATAGTGATTTTGGTTCAGGTTTTTTTTTATTTTTCACCCAATCCCATTTGTGCGCCGTTGCCCTATGCTTAAACAGCTGAAATTGACTAAAACAAAATAAAGTTATTTATTTTTTTAACTGTTTTCCATGGCAATGGACATATATTTGGCCATTGGCATGATTTATACGTTATATACATCCTTTATTTGGAGCTGTCATGGCTCTGTTTTGTAGTTTGCAGAAATGTACTCGGTTACTAACCGAGTACATTTTTGCAGATTACACTAGTCCTGCATGGCCGGCTGACAGCTTCCTGGATTGCAAATTCACCTCATTTGCATGGATTTTACCTGCAAATGGGGTAATTTGCATACAGGAGCTGAGTCTGTGCAGGACTAGTGCAGGAGCGCTTGTGCACGTCTCTGCAGCTTATTCCTGGATCGCATGGTGGACATAGTGCCTGCTGGAGCTCCTGCACTAGTCCTGCACACTGTGCAGGGCTTGTTGAAACCAGGGGATTGTCATCTGATTCACAGAACATTGTAAAATATATTATTTTGCAGAAGGTAAGCCCAACTTTCCCAATCTTTTGAGGGGGCTGTGTCTCACACATTCTATACATTTTTTATATATACTAATCCTGAGACCATGCAGCATTGTTGGCATGGTGAAACTACTCTAATTTTCTGTAGTTCTGAACCCTTTGTTGTTAATCAGTAAGCAAAATATGCCTTTAAATAATAACTATGTTTGAAATGTATATTTGTTGTACTGAAAATTTCAGTTGTAAAAAATGTCATAGTTATATATTTCCACCGCAACATTTTTGACAAGTTGATGACAATCACTGGCTTATTTGGTTTATTTCCATATAATCTTCAATCCACTTTTACTCAGCTTAGTATTTATCTTGCCATTTTTGAGATACATTTGCATATAATGAAGTAAAATAATGGGTAGCATTTGCAGACAGCTGCATACAGATCTGGAGTATTAGTTATAATAATTGTATTACAAATAAAATCATAGCTTGGTTTGCATTAAAAGCACATGTCTCCCACGCCATATTCTATAAATCATTTTACACATTTTCAAGCATCTGAAATATCTGAATTGCATTGCTACTTTTTCAAGGAGAAGTAGGGCAAAGGAGTAATTTTTCCTGTTACTTCTGTTCCTATGCTTAGTGTACAAAGTTTCACATACCCGTTTGTTCTGGTTTTCCTAATATGAGTACTACTACTCTTGGTGTGATCTAATCTGAGTCATAACTGTATTATGTTCAATGGCTGATCTGGACAAACAATTATAATATAAAGTAATATTATATAATATAATATGGTGCATTACAAATAACAACATGATAGTGACAAATTATCCCTGGTTACTAGAGGATTGCTCCTATTACAAACTTTCTTAGCATTTTGCAAAATAAAGCTGCTTATCACACAATACTTTCTTAACAAATGATTTGGTATCACTGTAAAACACAGATAATATCATGATATTGGCATAGTTTTTAGTATGAAGGAATATTTAATAATGTTTCTTTAATGTGACTGAAGCATGTTTCAAAAGTTAAAATAGTGTGTCATAAATAATGAAAAACAGTAATACTAGTATAACACATTACTGTTGTCAAGAATGCTATAATCAGATGCAAATTATACAGTTGTCTTATATGGGGTTTTATTATAGGGAAGCAATTATAATCAGATTTTTAAATATTGTCAAATTACTGGGTGATGCATAAACCTGAAAAGTAAATCTCAACAAATCTGTCAAGGCCAACAATATTTTTAGTGTTGTACACTATAAACCTCTGCACCCACTAGCCTGTACTTTTTTTCGGCTTTTGCTTTAATAATAAACGAGGAGACACAGTGGTACTGAGTTAACAATGTTTCCTTATAGCAGTTTTATCTATGGGTTAATACCGAGCTAGACTTCCTTCTTTGATGGGTCTTGTTTTGTTTCCACAGAATGTTCCAGTTTCTAATCATAGCACACATAGATGCTGGTAGGTGAAATGGCAGTCTCCACATGACCTCTAGGAGCACATTTAGAATGTAAATAAGTGTATGTGTGTGTGCGTGAGTGCATGTGAGTATATCTGCGTCATGTCTTGTGATGGAGTGGCATACGCAAGAGCTATTTCCTGAATAGCGAATCAGATAAAGAATAAATTAAGGAATGAATGTCCTGCAGTTTTGAATGCACCAATTTAAGTTAATTTTTATTCATGCCAGTGGCTACTGTTGAATCATGCTCAGTTAGTACACTTATGTGTTGGACACAGCCTCAGTCCATAAGGTTTTTGTCAGACAGCTTTACTGATTTTATTTAGTTTTTTTTTTGCCCTTTTTTTGTGAGCAAGAAAATGCAATCAGAAATTTGAAAAGAAGTGAATTTTGTGGTTGTGTCACCTTTAGCCCTAAGCTTGTTTTCTTTATAGGTTCATAGGAAATTACTAGGATAATGGCCCTAGGGCCTTTTCAAGCATAGCCAAGTTCTAACCTTATTTCCATGATCATCACCTATTGCCCCTCTCCAAAAGGGACACAGGTGGCACCCTAGGAGTAAATTTACAGTTACCCATTCAATCGTCCAGATTGCATTTGAAGAGGGACAGTGAGATGCTTTGATTGACATGTAGTGGCAGTCTGTTCGAAAGGTGTGGTGACCTCTGGTAGACAAATCTGTCCCTCCCACAGGTTCTATTAATGTCACATATCAAGTTAACATCTTTAGAGCGAGTAACCCATGTACCATTTGACTTGCGGATATGCAGCACTTTTAATAAAGCAGGGTCAGAGATTGCCTTAAATGCAAGGCAGAGATTGCTTCTTTGTAGTCTGTTTGAAAGACAATAAAGTGACAGTGATTTCAGATGATCCACATAGGACAGATGATGAAGACCTTGAATTTTCCTTGTGAGGAATCTTTGTGGTCTCTCCAATTGCTGCATGTGCTTGGAAAGGTACATACCAAAAGGGGTGTTATGCTCAGTTATTAGACTAATGAGGGAAGAGTACAGGGAAGTAATAACTTCATTTTTTTCTGGAGGCAATGCCCTTACTTATGACATGAGCAATATAGAATGCCCTTCTTACCACTGTGGAGACATGGTGATCAAAGTTAAGTTTGCTGTCAACTTGTGTGCCCAGGTCAATCATCACTAAGTGCATACTTAGGGTGTTGCTATCAATGTATTAGTTATCAGTAAGATAGTTCTTACCCAAAGGAATAATACATGTTTTTGCATTGAGTTTAAGGCCATGAATTTGACACCAATCATTTGTTTGTATAAGACCCTCTTGTAGGATGTTGACATCATTTGGAGATTCTATGACTGCTCCCAGTTTGCACTCATCAGCAAACTTTGTCAGCCACAGATCTTTAGTTTTTGCTTGTACTTTGTAGAAATAGTTTCCAAACAGTAGAGGTCCCGTGACTGATCCCTTTGGAATACCACTGGTTACAGGTCTGCTGTTGGAGGTGGATTCCCATATTTTCACTGTGTGTGTTCTATCAGTGAGCCAGTTAGCGACCCATCTAATGTTATATGAGTTGATGCCTAGTTGGGTGAGTTTGTCAAGGATACCTGAGTGGAGGATAGTGTCAAAATCCTTGGCTATATCTAGGTAGACTGTATGGACAGATTTCATCCAGGACCTTGGTGACTGTCTTGAAAAAGTCCACCAGGTTTAACAGACATGATCTCCCTTTGACAAATCCAAACTGAGTAAGGTCAAGTGTTTGGTGATTACATATATGTTTGTTGATAAGGTCCATGATGATTCAGTCCATGGCCTTGCTGAAAAGGCTAGTCAGGCTAATAGGCCTATAGTTCCTCAGGTCAGTGGAAGCACCACCATTGTGCAAGGGAATAACAGTGGACATTTTCCTTTCAGCTGGGATGAAGCCAGAGTTTAGACTATGATTGAAAAGAGTACCCAGTGGTGTTGCTATTTTTTCTTTGAGCCCAAGTAGAATGCAACCTGGGATGTTATCAGGTCCCATAGATGCTGTGTATTTTGCCTTAGGGTGTTTCTGACCTGCTCTTTAAAGATACAAGGTAGGGGACAGGTGATAGGGATGTCATGGGGCACATGTGGTGGGGACATGGGAGTAAAGTTTTCACAGAACCTGTTGGCCAACAGGTTAGCTATGTCCATAGGCTCAGTATATGTTGTATCATTAACTACCAGTTCAGCACAAATCTGGGCCATTCCTTCTAGGTTATGGATGGAACTACAGGACACCTTATGGTTGTCCTAAGTTGAGAAAGCTAATTTAGATTTGTAGTTTGCTTTGGAGGGCTTTACAAAAAGTCTTATTTGCTTATTTAAGCTGAGGAGGGAGTATTTCCAGTTTAGAATTTGCTCTGTTTTACTCTTAGACAGCAATTTCTTCCTCTTACTGCAAACCATGTTAATGGCAGTTGTCCACGAGGCAGGTTTGTTCTTCCTTGAGGAGCTTGTTTTGATCCTGTCAGGTACGGCCAAGTCAATGCAGTTATACAGGTGTTTGTATAAAGTATTGTTGTAGAACTCAGCATAGTTGCCAGTTCCATCTGAGGGGGGAGGTGCAGTGAAGCTGGGATATAATCTGCTTTGGATAATTTTTTTAGTTTAGTTGCTGCTGGAGGGGGGGTGAGACTGATTTGTAGTCAGATCTGAGTAGGGAAGACCTCACAGTGAGGGTGCTACAGTGGTCCCCCATATTGATTAGCACCATATCCAGGATGTTGGCACCCCTTGTATGGGTGTCAACCAGCTGGTCCAGGGCATTGGAGTTAACATAGTTGAGGAACACTTGGGCAGGTGAGTTTGAGCATGAGTAATTTACCCAGTTAATGGATGGGTAGTTAAAGTCACCCAAAACCGTGGTGTTCGGACATATCTTGATAAACCCAAGTAGATCCAAATATCAGCATGGGTGTCCTGATTCATGGAGGGGTCCTGTAGCTGACAATGACTTAAATAGGTGTCCTACCAACAGTTAGTTGTACCTGAAGTATCTCCAGGGAATAACTAATCTGGAAGTGTAGCTATCTTTAATGATTATTGATACACCACCGTCTTTAGTTTTCACACCTTTAGGTTTGGTGTGAACATGTGGAAGGAGGTATAACCCGGTAAGACCACAGCTAAAAAAGAGGTCTCTTTGACTGCACAAATGTCTGTGTCTTCCAAAGTGAGGACTGCTTCCAGTGAGTGCAGTTTCATGTTAAGACACCTAGCATTTAGCCGCATAACCTTGATATTGTTTTAGATGGTGTTTTTACATCTGAAACTTTGTCCTTGAGCACTGCATAAAAAAGGCACTATGGGGGTGGCAAGAGCCTTAACCAATAGCTGCAATCCCAGGGGTGACAGCTGAATACCAACTCTGGAAATCATTGAGGTCTGTCAATCATGTCATCACAGGCTGACAGATACTGGATCCCCTTAGAATGACACCAGAAACTAAGCTAATTACTCAAGTCAATCATTTTCTGTTTGTAGAGAAGCATCATCCTTGGTGAATGTAAAATGCTGCTTAAGGCTAGGGACATAGCTGCCTGAGATACATAATGTGAGAGCTCATTCATGTATCTCTTCATAAAGAAAGGTACTTTTCAAATCGTCCACACCTACATGGACTATGACGGAGTCATAACAGTGCCTGTTGTTAAGAGACTTGAGTGCATGTGTGATATGGCAGATTGCAGCACCTGACAGACAGCTGATTGTGACCTTTTCTTATCCAGCCAGGAGAGAGGGACATCAGTGTGTCTTACAATGGAATCGCCTATGACTAATATGTTTGGTTTTGTGTTTTGCCTTTAGGACTTGACAGGTGAGACACTGGTGGATGAGTTATTATGTATATTGTGTTCTGCAGAGAAAGTATTATATGTAGTGTGCTTGTCTTTGTGTTTGGGAAGTATCTGGTGTTTAGGTGTGTTTCGGCTGAGGACCTCCACATATGTAGGTATGTGTGATGTGGGTTTGGGTGGAGTAGGAGAGGTGTGCATGCTGACAACTTGCTCATTGTCATATGTCCTGATTGGTGTGTGAGAGAGAATGGATTCAAGGTTCTTAATATAGTTGCATTTCTCACATGTTGAGTTTGCTTGGACTAGGAGTAGAGCATTGTCAGTGAACATGAAGCAGTTTCTACACTGTCTCAGGATGCCCATGTTGACCAAGCTGGCTGGAGAAACTGAGAGAAATTGTCTGTCTATAAATTTAGGTAAACGTATAAAGTCAGGAAAATAGGTCGCACTTAGGAAAGGCTAGTGGGTGACAGGTGTGCTGGTACCTCTGAGGGCAGGCTTAGTGTTCCACCTGACAGTAGAGCAGGGCCATGAAAAAACTCTGAAGGAAAACAAGCAAAGTGCTAAGGGAAAATTTAACAACCAAAATGTTTGTGTCTATAACCACTCACAGTAAACACCACTACATGGCTGTGCATGATGGTATGGTACAGGCAAACAAGCACAAACACAGGGCATAAATAAAACAAGAAATAACTCTTTACATTCAAATTAGCCAATGAAGACAATCTCATCCAATCACCCTCAATTAGATGGGACCCAGACAGCACTGTCTTCCCACAATGGTGTAGAAGAGCTTTCACCAAGAAAGATGGCTTGAATTTGATGCTCAGCAATTACAAAACAGACTCAGAAACAACAAATCTGGAACTGGACTATGCTACAGCTGAACTAGTACAGTATACAGGAAAATGTGAAAAAACAGACAATTCAAACAGACAGTAGAATGCAAATACAAATTAAAAATGCAATATAAGAGCAAAAACAGGCACTTATAATTAGCTGGAAGCAAATGATTCCCCAGAACTTTCAGTATCTCAGTGAAGAGCTGGTTTTAATGCTCAAGTGATAACAAGCAGTCTAGATTCAGCAAGTCTGAATGTGGCCTTTGCTATTAAATGCAGAAGTACTGGAACTTCAAATTGCATAAAAATCACAGTCACAACAGCAAAAACAGTTTAAATAAGTCAGCAATTCAGCAGCAGTTCTCAGCTTAGAAGGGTGTAGGCCACACTCTCCTACCACAAGAGTCTAGACCACAATCCCTCCTAATGTAAAATAACTAGTTTTATATCCCAAGTGCTTAAGCCAGAACTAAGACACTTCAGAATAACAGACACAATGAGCATTCAACCAGCAATGCCCAACTTAGAAGGGTGTAACATATCATCTCCTGCTACAAGTGTTTAGACCACAAATCTTCCTAATGTAAAATAACCAGTTTGCAACCCAAGTGCTTAAACCAGAACAAAGACACTTAGAACAACAGTAAGTCTTCACCCAGCAATTCCCAGCTCAGAAGGGGAGAGGCTACACTCTCCTCCCACAAGAGTGTAGACCACAAACCATCTAATGCTAAATAACTATCCTGAAGCCCAAGTCCTTAAACCAAAACTAAGAGACATAGAATAAAAATCACAATTTAACAAGGCTACTAAAAAGCAGTAACAAATGCAGCAGAATAAATACAATTGAACACAGTTAAGAACAAGCAGCGAAAGCAAAAAAAGTAATAAAGAAGGAACAGACACAAATACATTAAAAGGAGATGAATATAGTGTATTTTTTTGTTAAGTAGAATGTAGGAAACAGAAGATAATTCAGATAACTCAGGGTTAAGAAACTAAGGGAATGGCCTTCACAGATGATCTCACTGTACTCAGTAGAATGACCTGATACAATAGGACTGGGAGGATTCTACAATATCAAATTTATAGTAGAGGCGGGCAAAATAAAAGCCACCAAATTTTAAGAATACAACAAGAGTTGGTCAGGTGGGTGGGAAAAATATAATGGAAACAGATAGAACAAAAACAAGGCTTTCTGCAATATCAAGAATCCTTGGAAATAAGTTCACAACCCTGATAAATGTTCTTATTACATATATGAATGTTTTTTATTATATATATTCCTTTTGTTCAGTTACACCTGCGTATGCAAATCATACAAATGTTACTTAAAAATCTTCAAAAGAAGAAAAACTTGATATCAATAAGAAAGTTATATCATAATATAATTTTATGAGATTATTTTATGGTTCAGTTTTGTCATATAAATAGGTAGTTAGATATTTAGGTAAATAAACATATATATATATATATATATATATATATATATATATATATATATGTGTGTGTGTGTGTGTGTGTGTGTGTGTGTGTGTGTGTGTGTATATATATATATATATATATATATATATATATATATATTGATATATATATATATATATATATATATATATATATATATATATATATATATATATATATATATATATATATATATATATATAGACAGATAGGCAGCATACCTACCCCCAACCATGCTGAATTACTCAGTTTTTACCAAGTTTTGGGGGTCCAAATAATGGGGTGCCATGATTCCTGAGTGGCACCCCTTCACTTTTGAATTATTCCCAGCGTTTTTATTTATTTATTTATTTTTGTTTGTTTTGTTTTTGGAGCTGACGTCATCGTGCCTGTCAGAATTGAGCTCAAGGGCTCATGTGCACACATTTCTGGCTGGCTGCTTTCTGCCCAGGAAGGACTTAAGGAGTTTAAATTTTCTGTGAGTGTGAGGGGGAATTGAATGCTGGCTGGAAACATCTTCTGGGTACTGCAGAGCTACTTGAGCAAGTGTACTGGACTGGACTGCTTTGAAATGGGGTATTGTGGTGTGCCACGTCCTGCTTCAGCTTTGGATGTTTTGAAGGTAAGAGACCTGTGCCTAAAATGTCTAGAGAAAGCAGAAGGACAATCAGAAACTTTCTTAAGAAAAAGTAATTGGACATTTTTCTCTGGTGTCTTCCACTTAAATGTAACACAAGTGACTTATGTTGTACTTTGCAACTGATGATCCTGTAATATTACCACAGTGACTTACTTAGTTATCAGTTGTCAGTCTTCAATTACTCTAATGCTAACAGTCATATAAGTTAGATGCAATGCTTTTTTAATTAATTTAAGAACAGAAATGTAACTAGTTCATAGTTTTATGCAGTGCTTTTGAGATTCATGTTTATGAAATGTATAAAACTTTAAAGGAAGAGAGTTTAATTTTTAAAAAATCAGTCTATAATTTTATTTGATTTGACTCACCCTTACTTTAAGACAAATGGGGATTATAATGATATGTTCCTTTCTTTAATAACAAAAGTTAGGACTGTATTATAAAAATTGAATAATGCTTACACTAGGCTACACTTCCTTACTTTTAATCTGAAGCTGCTGAGAAAAAAAATTAGGGGCAACAGGGTACTCCAGAAAACTGAAATGGAGCGAACTGTAAGGAACAAAAGCAGAGAGAGTAAAAGTCGAAGAGCATTTGTAACCAGCACTCAGCAGCAGACTATAGCTGCCACATTCAACTTAATGCTAATCAAAAAATTGACACAATTACTACAGGCTTGTTTCATGAAATGTCTGTTCTCTTCTATATCTTTTGGTCCAGCCTATTATCTATTGCCTTTCCCACTTCATAGTAGTAAACAGAGGTATTGTCCCAGGTTGCTGGTTGCATTAAAACTAGAATAAACTGAACTTGATGCTAGCTAACAGCGTTTTTGTAATGAATTACTGATGCTAATTTAGGCACCAGGAATATATCAGGCACACAGAAAAAAATCATCTAATTATTAGCTAGCTGATGTTTACTTGCCCTTTGTTTCTCACTGTCATTCTCCCCTGCAGCTTTTCATGATGTGAGCAGTTGGTATCTCCAGTTAGGCATATGCTAGAAGTCTTATAGATAAGCGCAATATTAAAGCCAGAGTGATTTCTTATTTGCCACAAAAAATATTTTTTTCAGTGAAATAACGCTCTGGAGTGTGCTCCAATCTCTGACATGCATGTTCTGTTATTTTAAATTGCTACTGTTCGTATTTGTATGAGTCTCTCAGTCTGTACTTCTGAATTTGTGTGTGTGTTTGTGCGTGTGTGTGTGTGTGTGTGTGTGTGTGTGTGTGTGTGTGTGTGTGTGTGTGTGTCTGCATGCGTGTGTGTGTGCGTGTGTGTGTGTGTGTGTGTAAGTAAACTTTTATGATGGAAATGTTCTGAAATGGGCAGTTTTGTCATTATTGGTTCATGCATTTTGTTACATTGCCTACTGGAAATATGTTTAAACAATATGTGCTGTATTATATACGGAATATAATTTAATAAAGTCAGGAAGGTGCATCAAAGAACACATGTATGTTTCTTGTTTTGTGTGCAAGGGGTCTATGATTTGAAAACAGCCCAAAGGTAATCTTTATCCGCCACTGTGGCCAGATTAATTTTCTTTGCTTGTAGTGTGGGTTTCAGTGTGTTTCAATGAATGAGAAAAGTTTTAGTGCTAAGTCTGTTTTCATTGTGAGACATTATTGCTTTCTTTAGCAGATGTCTATTAGTGTTTGTGCATTGTGCTATAAAATGTAAAAATAAAATCCAAATAATCATTGTAGAAGTAATTTAAGCAGTATGCACATTAGTGTTTATGGTAAATGAGGCAAAATAGCCAGGTAATGCGACATTGGAATGGCTGCAGGGGGACTCTGGTACCATATTTTGGTTGTCTGTTCTTTACTTTGCATTTGAAAGTTGATATCCTACAATTCCCTTGGAGTGGGTGGGGTTATGTGACTATGTATGTAAATTTTATGTTAATCAGCATACAAATTTGCATCTATTTTTCATGGACCTTGTCAAGATTTTTGACGTTTCCAGGTTGAGAGGTATGATAGGCAGTAGTAGCTATAGATATGTACATTTGTATCTGTATGTTTGCTTGTGCTTATATGTGACTGTGATGGTATAACAATATTCATGAGTGTTACATGTGTTTCAGTCCTGAATTAAGTAATTATAGAATAGTTTCTTTTATCCATTAACACATTTCACATTTGTATGGATCAAAACTGTGATTTCTTATTGATTTCAATGGGTTATGATAACAGCATGGCTTGTTTTTGAATAGGACTTCAGCAATGTAGTTTGTGTGTTGTGTGTGTGCTTATTGTGCTTGTGTGTGTGTGTGTGTGTGTGTGTGTGTGTGTGTGTGTCAGAATGAGAACAATTGACTAGTGGCAGCAGTAGGTAACAGGTTTGCATATCTCTTTGACCTCTTAGCTCAAGCTATCTGGATAAAGCCTGAAAAAAAGAAGGAACAAAAATTAAAAAAATAGTAACAGATTTTAAATGTAGCTTAAATAACAGGATTTGTGTTACTATGAACTTTCTGAAGGAAATAAAGTCTGAAAGTCAAACCTATGTCATTATTTAGTGACTTCAATCCCAATAGTTGGCAGCAAACCACACATTTTAGAAGTAAGAGAACAAAAAATAATGTAAATATCTGGAGATTTTTTAATTATATTTTGGAAGAAAAATCCTTTCTCCAATATTCAGCAATAACCCCAACCTCGTGTACAAAATGGGAAAAAGGGGGTTGATGATGGTGATGCCATATACATATATATATAAATATAAATATATATATATATATATATATATATATATATATATATATATATATATATATATATATATGTATGTATAGGATTATGACCACAGACGAAGAATGAAAATATCTGCATCCATTCATCCATACTTGGGATGCACGTGTAAAGAAGATGTTCTCCCAGTATAAGCTAGATGAGCAAGATCACCATCTTTATAATAAAGCAAGTCACGCAAAACATTTGTTCGACTTAAGGGGACTAATGGCACACTCCGTAGATACATTCAGTGTACTAATGCAACAAATCTTGTCTCCCCTCAAAATAATAATGCTAACAGGCACCTCTAAGAGTGGGTGGGTGTAATGACATCAATTTGTATTATATGCAGGTGTTTCACACTCTAGGTAGGGTTAGGAAGGCTGAATGTGTTGTGAGGGGTTCCTGGTCATGTTTGCAGAGTGACAGTTGATAGATGTATGAATAGTCTTTTCATTTGTCTTCGAAATACATAGCCCAGCAGCCTGGAAACAAATAAAATACATAGTGCAGCAACCTGTAAACAAATAAAATACATAGCTCAGCAGCCTGTAAACAAATAAAATACATAGCTCAGCAGCCTGTAAACAAATAAAATACATAGCTCAGCAGCCTGTAAAACAAATAGAAGTATTGCTGGCAGTTTGTGCATATCGAATTACATTTACTGGTGCACATGTAAAGGATTCATTGTATGCTTTGTCCATTCAGCTACATTGCACATACATAGTATGCAGTCCATCTCCATGTGCTTGTCCAATGGATCCTTTTGTGGTTGACATACCTCACTGGTTTCAATGAATACATGTCGCAATTCTTCCAGACTGTATATGAGCAACTTAGCATCAGTCCTATATAGAAGATTGGGCACTGTGAGTTTGTTACCCCCCCCCAAAAAAAAATGAAAATTTTCTTGCTTTTTTCCCTGTTTTGTCTGGAACTTAGTACAGAAGGATAAGATTGTGAGCTATATATCTCATGGCACAGGGTTTCATTCTCTGAGACATCGTCTGTGTGACCTTGAGCAATTCATTCAACCAAATACGGCTCCTGGGGCACCTCTGAAAGGGGACTGTGGTTTTAGTGCATATCCCAGGTTAACAAAGGGGTATCACTGTTACTATAGACTCTTGGATGCTTGTATACAGCATAGATATTCAGTCTGATGAGTTTACAAGAAAATAGCATACTTAAAGATGGTGATCTTGGTCACCTAGCTTTTACTGGGAGAATGTCTTCTTTACACGTGCATCTGAAGAATGGATGCAGATGTTTTCATGCTTCCTCTGTGGTTATAATCCTGTAAGTCTGTACATATATATATGTATAGCATCATCATCATCATCAACAACCCTCTTTTGTCCCATTTTCTTCATGGGGTTGGGACTGTGATATTGACTGCTGCCATCTCTCTCTTGATTCGATGCCACATTCCTGCCTTTTTTGATCTTATGCCTGACTGTCTCAGATCTTTTCTCATGCACTCCATCCATGTCTTTGCTAGATGCCCTTATTTCATATTACATCCTTCCTGTCTGTTCCAAATCTTTGTCACCAGATTGTCTTCTGCTTTTCCACACATGTGCACAAACCACTGTAATCTATTCTCTTTGATTAGGTCAGATGATGAAGATCTGTTTCTAACAGTGTCTCCAATAAGAATACTATGCTTAAAATCTGCATCATAAGGATTGTAATAACTAATTGACATGCACTCACTTCATTGTTACTTGGCAGTATATGCTGCAATATATAACTTGGAAAATTCTGCTCCTGTGCTACTAACACTAGCTGTCATCATCATCATCATCATCATCATCATCATCTTTGTTTATCACCTTTTTCCCATTTTCTTCATGTGGTTGGGGTGTTATGTCAACTGTCTCCATCTTTCTGTAATCAATACCACTCTCCTGCCTTCTTCATTACTCATGGCTCACTGTTGCAGGTCTTCTCTGACACAATCCATCCACCTCTTTGCTCTCGTTTCCTCTTGCTTTCTTCCTGTCTGTCCCAAATCTTCTTCACCAGATTATATTAATATCAAAAAATTAATAAACATCAGTAGCAGTCATGCATCATAGCATGTGTGATCAGCTGACCCTAATGGAAAGAACACGGACAATTCAGCATCTGTTCCTCAGCATCATCAAACACCAGGCACAGGCATCCCTTCAATTCAGCTTCAGACACACCCTTTTGCTTACCATCTTACTTCTCACTAAGCATTAAGGCCAGTAATTGCACATTGTGCCAGACAGTGTCAAATTTTCAGGTATCCAAATGACCATGTATCAGTGCATTGAAGTATACAGAGTTACACTCTGCTCACAATGTCCTAACATGACTTCTACTACTGCTGGTTGTCCATCACTATAAGACAACAAAGGACATTACAGATCAATACAGTAAATATTCAGAAAAGCCCGGCTCTCTGAGAATAAAATAATGCATCAGAACCAAGGTGACCAAAACTGGCATGTCTAGTACTAAGAGGCGCTCACTGATTAACAAAATCTCTGAGCAGTACAACAAACTACCAATAAAATAGCCAGGCTAGTCATCTAAAACAATCTGCCCCACATTTGTATACAGGAAATGTACTAGAAATGACTTCCAGGCTAGAAAATCTCATGTCTAGGCCACATCAGGCCATATTCCTAATATGCAAGGCCCACATATCAAATGTACATCAAATATCTGTTTATTAGATGCAGTAAATAAGATGCACATTACCTTAAAAGGCAGTGGTCAGATCATGTTCTGCTGTCCAGTCATATACATAACTGCTTTTATTATCTATGTAGGACTAGTTTCAAAGTCCAGTTATAATGCTATTCTCTTGTGTAGTCTTTTTGTTTTAATTTAATAAGATGTTAACTTATAAACATAAGTAAAGCCACATGTATATAAACAATGAAATATGGCAGCATGTCTTGTGTGTGTGTGTGTGTGTGTGTGTGTGTGTGTGTGTGTGTGTGTGTGTGTGTGTGTGTGTGTGTGTGTGTGTGTGTGTGTGTAAGTGTACTGGAAGTTGTCTTTTCTAACACTGGTGAAATTTAGGTAGTTTTACAAGAGTGCATGCAACTTCAGTGAATTAGATTGGTAGCAATGAGCTGCTTATCACAGATGGCAATACAAACTCCACTGATCACTTACTGAGGAAATACAATTACTGCCTCATCAAACCTGTCCATCTCCTTGTGGGTTGGGTGTACTCTACAAGCAATTAGTGATTATTTGTGTAATTATTGTTACGTAACTCAAACAAAAAACACTAGTGCAGATCTTTAATACTGCCTAAAAGAATTCAAATGAACAAATACTATTTACCACACTTACAGAATTTAAATAGGCAAGGAACGTACAAATATATATGATTCAAAATGTATGAAGATACTTATGTATTCACTCCAGATGTAACAATAGTATATGCATGTTTTGTTTTTTCATTAGTAAGCTAATGGATCTTAAAGAATTTAAAAATGCAAGCGATTACTTTTAAGAAAGTGAGTGTGTTTGCAGATATTTGCATTTTACTAAAATGTATTGTTGTACTATTATATATCCACAGATTAACTGCAAAAGAGCTCTCCAAAGTGTCACTTTCAGTTCACTGGGAGAAACTTCCAGATGAGGTCCAACGATTTGTTTTTTTTTTTTTCCATACAGCATGCCTGTGGGAAGTAACATATGGGTTGTACAGTGGTATGCCTCCATCTGTATGTGACGCTTTAGTTTCCTTAATTAAAGACAAGGCTGTTTCATTCTCTTAGATATGATGTGCTGCTACTGGAAAATGGAAAGGCAGTGACTTTCTGTAATGCCTTTTAAAGTTAGTCTTCTTGTTCCTGTGTCCTACTTATAAAGAAAATAATAAATATTCCTGTGGTTCAATTTTTGCATATTTAGCCTTTATGTCAATTACTATTATAACAAAAGAGAAATAGAGAAGTACTATTATGACTGCCATTTCCCCATCACATTTTAAAGAGTTGCATTACAAGGAGATAGGTAAAGTTGCAGACAGTATGCAGCATTCTAAGCACATTCCGCCTTCACTGAAAGAGAACAAAAAGTAGCAAATACATAATATATAGAGGTATGAGGAAATGGAAATGCCAGTACAAAAATACAGCACTATTCACAATCGCAAACACGCAGAAACCTGAAATGATTCCCGCAGCTCAACGTAGAAGTACAGCAGCATATGCATGTGAGAAGATGCAGCTAACAGTCAAGCTCTCAGACTGTAAGACAGAGGTAGCTACACTACTGATGGCAGTTACACACACATACACACAGTTACAGGAAATTCAGCTATGTGGAATGATGTAGAAACATGACATGGGGGCCACAATGCCACAAGGTCACAGTCCTGAGACTAGTCCCACAAATCAGTACAATGATGCAGCACAACAGCTGTCACCAACAGAACACACACAAGCAAAGCAATTCATAAACAAAAATGGAATGCAGCATTATTAGCATAATTAAGGAGTAAACTTGCATATATTATTGATATTTATGTATAACGTACCATTATAAATGCTAAAATGTGTTACCAGGAAAATGTGCAGCAGACTTATTTCAGCAGCCTGAATCACTTTTAGCTAGTAAAGAAGCAGTAATTTCTCTGGAAATGCCTGCACTGATGCAGTGGAAGTATAAAGCCCTGACTGCAGCCCAGGTAACCCAAATTCAGATAGTTGTGTGAGTGCAGAAGTTGGACAAGTTCTTCTCTGCAGAGAATTACATCTTCCTGTAGGCAGACATTGCACATGAGTAATGGCTGTTTTGGAGAGTGGGTACCCTCCAACTTCTATGAGGCTGCATTTGGAAAGCCCTACAACACAATGTATTTGACAGTGGTGCAAGGTATCACACCATACATTGATACTCATGTCATCTAAACAGCATAATACGATGGGTGTCACTGAAGGTATGTATGCAACATACTGATACAAAGAGTTGTGATAGTGACAGGGGCCATCCTGCTTCATGCTCTGCTACCCTAGAAAATGAAGTATTTCTGTCTTCCCTTTATGGTGATGATGAGACAGCAGAACCCACACTGGGACAGATGTTGACACAGATTTTGTGATCAGCCTGATGTCATGTATCTTACATGGGAAGCAGCCAGGCAAATAGCTATGCTGCAGGAAAGCATAACAGTGATTGCACTGACAGGAATACACACTTATGTGATCAACACACATAATAGCTCTGGAAATTCAGCTGTCACTAACATGCACATTGCATGTCATAGGGATTTTGGGGGATGACGGCCTTTACTGATGTTATATATTTGCATCCAAAGGACACACATCTCTACTATGACACCTGTTGAGGTTGGGGCAGAACTACAGGCTGAGGATATTCTCATGCCAGTGTCTAACAATGAAGCCAATATGCACATCAAATATCAGTTTCAGAAAACACTAATGGGGCCTTTTTATTTATTTATTTATTTATTTATTTTTATTTTTTATTTTTTGCATTTGTTGACCAGGCTATTCTAACTGGATACATGTCCATTTTCAGTAGAGGCCCGGGGAGATAAGCTCCAAGATAGAACAATGAAATTAACACAATTACAAATAAGAAAACATTTAACAAAACAAAAAAAAAAGAAAAAAAAATCCTATTTACAAAACATATTACAGGTTATCACAGTAAATTTAGCAGTGCAGAATACAGGCATAACATAGCATGCTAGTACAATCAAGATATTCTAGAGGTAGATAGTATAATGGTTAATAAGGAAGGACTTACAGTTAATGAGTAGAAGGGGTAGGAAGAGCAAAGTATTAAGAGATACATAATCTAGTCAGGCTTAGTACAGGGGCATAACCAGTGAGTTCTGAGGAACACCTTCAGTTTGAAGCATGATAGTGAGGGAAGTGAGGAGAGTTCACTGGGGAGGAGATTCCAGGCTTTTCCAACAATATTAGAAAAAAGGGAGTCTCCAGCCTTGTTGTTTGGTTTAGTGGTATGTACTAGAAGTCTCTGAGAAGATCTTAAGGATTTCAGGTTTTTATAGGGAGTGATGAGTGTGGATAGAATATGAGTTTTGGAAGGTTTGTAAAGAGTGTTGTGGGCTGTAGATAGCTGATGGAATTTAATCAGATTTTGTAGTTCAAGCCATCCCAGCTGCGTTAAATTAATGCAATGATGGGTTCTAAATGGGTTGCCTGTAGCAAATCTGGCAATGTTATTGTAGGACATTTCCAATTTGCTAAGATTATTTTTAGATAGGTTAGTAAAAATGGGTGAGGCATAAAGAAGAGACGAAATCAAATGAGTGTGTGCTATAGTGGTTTTAGCTGAAGGTAAGAGGAATGATTTTATCCTATAGAGAGAGAGCCTAGTTTTTTTTTGACAGTTTTTATAGTATTGTTGATATGGTTATCAAAGTTGAGATTGTTGTCAATGGTGATACCGAATAGTTTGGTGGTTGGTTCTGGTGATATAATAGTTTTATTGGTAGAGTTAACTGAGAAATCCAGAGGGGAGGACTTCTTAGTAGGAGAGAAGAGGAGGAGTTTAGTCTTTTTGGGGTTTAGGAGAAGGCATCTATGTGTGAACCATTGCTCAACTGTGTTAAATACTTGTTGGGTAAGAGATTGAAGTTCAGAAGAGGTGGTAGCTGAGCATATCAGAGTGGAGTTGTCTGCATATTGTATGCATGTGGCTTGGGGGATGGCAAGGTGAAGTTCATTAATAAATATGGAAACAAGTAGAGGTCCTAGGATGGACCCTTGAGGGACACCCAGATTGACCGGCAGGTGAGTTGAGAGAGACTTGTGCCATAGTACGGCCTGTTGTCTTTTATCAAGGTAGGACTGGAACCACTTTATAGAAGATGTATCTAGTGACAGGGATTTCAGCATTTTGATGAGAATTTGGTGATTTACCGTGTCAAAAGCTTTAGACAGGTCAATAAATAGTGCTGAAGACAGCTTGTTTAGATTGCGGTTTTTGTTGATACAATCTGTGAAGGAAAGAAGGGCAGTACTAGTGCTATGTGAAGGACTGAATCCATGTTGACAGTTGGATAGTAAGTTATTTTGTGTTAGGTGGTCAAGTAATTGTCTGTGAATACATTTCTCCATGATTTTTGCCAAAGGAGAGAGGAGGGCAATGGGGCAGTAGTTGGAGAGTTCAGTGAATTGTCCTCCTTTATGGAGGGGGATAATATGGGAAATTTTCCATAAACTGGGGATATGACTTTCGGTAATAGTTCTATTGATCAGGATAAAAATGGGATAAGCAATAGCTTTGGCAGATTGCTGTAGGAGTTCAGCAGGTAGTTGGTCTGGAGAGGGTGAGCATGGTTTTAGTTCCTGTAGAAGGGTTAGGATCTATGTTGTTGGGACAGGTTGAATATGAAAAGTAGGGGGGTGAGGTTGATTTATAGGAAGGTAGAGCGGCATTGTTTGGTGATAGTTGACTAGCTAGTGTTTGTATAGCATCAGTAAAAAAGGTATTAAAAGCATTAGCTGTATTCATTGTTTTTTTGTGGTCAGTATTTTGAGGGTTTGGAGTAGTGGATTGCCCTGGGTGGAGTAATTGGTTAATGCTAGTCCAAAATTTTTTGGCTTGTTTTGATTAGCTTGTTGGGATTGCAGGTAGTAGTGTCTTTTATCAGATATTATAGCTTTCTTGGTTTCATTTCTTAGCTGTCTAAATGTTAGTTGGTCTATAGGTTTTTTTGTCTTACTCCATTTTGCCCAAAGTTTGTTTCTAAGATTTATTTTATGTTTGGTTTCTTTTGAAAGCCATGGAGCAGATTTGGTTTTAATTCTAATTAATCTAGTTGGGGCATGGTGGTTGAGAATGGCAAGGAAGTTGAAGTTAAAGTAACTAACGGCTTCATCTAAATGGAGGTTTTGTAAGGGGGACCAGTTGCATGCTCTTAGTTCCATCTGGAAAAGTTCAGGGTTAAAGTACTTTTTAGATCTGATGTTTTTGACAGATGTTGGAATGGGAAAGTTGATTTTATGTCTGATGATGTAGGTAAGAGAGCGGTCACTTAAATCATCAGGGAGGGTTCCTGAGTCATAAATGTGAGGATGATGGTTTACGAGGATCCAGTCTAATAAGCTTGATTTCTTGTTAGATTTATTTATCCTGGTAGGGGAGGTAATGGTTTGGCAATACCCATATAGGTTAATATGGTTTGTGGGGAGGCTGCTGTAGAAGCAGGTCCAGTCAATGTTTGTGTCGCCTAGGATTATGGTTTCTTGAGGCAGGTTTTGGGAAAGCCAGCAAAGTATATTTTCCATGGTGGCAGTGGTGTTACCAGGAGGTAAATATATACAGATAATATAGATGGATTTGGAATTGTTAAGATGCAGTTTGGAGATAAGAATTTATGCATTGGAGTCTAAAGGTGGTTTACAGTTATGAGTGGTTAACTGTAAGCTAGATTTATATAGGATAGCAACCCCTCCACCTTTCTTGGATATTCGGTCTAGTCTCAGGATATTATATCCAGGTGGGATGATTTCATTGTCTTTGGTTACAGGTTTTAACCAAGTTTCTGTTAAGCAGATAATATCAAAGGAATAGATTTCAGTTAGAGCTTGGAGTTGAGTTACTTTATTGTTTATGCTATGTATATTAAGATGAGCAATTAAAAGGGAGTTTGATGGTTTAGAGAGGGTTTGAGTAGGTGATTCTTTGAGATTGAGGAGAGAGATAGGAGTTGTTGGAGGGCCTGGGTTAGGGTGGATGTCACCATCCTTTAAAGAGAGTAGTAGGCTTAGATAGTTTGTGTTGGGGAATCTGCTGTATAGAGAGACCTTTCCTGGGGTTTAGATTGTTGTATTTTCTATGTAGTGTTATATGGTATTTAGGAAGTATGTAGTTAGAAAAGAATGTTATATTAGCATGAATAAAATGTAAAGGGGAGTTTGGAGAGTTGGTTTCTTTCTTGGTGTAGTTTAGGTATGGGCCTCGTGGGTTTTCAAAGGAGGTAAATAGATGGGTAAGGATTAAAGGAGGTAGTAGTGAGAGTGTGAATAAGAGTGGGATAAAAGATGGGATGGGTTGTTTATTCATTATATGAATAGATATAGATTCTATGTAGGTAGAAGAAAGAATTTTACTGGGTGGAGATGAAAGAAGGGAGTAGGGTGTGGTGTGATAAGAGGAGAGTAGTGAGAGGTTGTTATTAGTGCAGTTGAGTAACTGGAGAGTGGTTAGAGAGTAAAGGTCGTGGGAAGAGTGTGTTTGAAGAGAAATGGTAAGAGTGTGAGGTATGTTCAGAGAGTAATGGGAAGATGATTGGCCTACACTAGCTATATTGAAGTGGTGGCATCCCCTTCAGCTATCCTATGAACTGCAAAGATTGATGTGCTGTCTGTGCAGTCTGGGGGACTTCACTTTCACTGATGTAATGGTCATTGTAAAAGTGGGCAAGCAGCACTGCATCTGACATAAAAATACCAATTGTATGTTGAGGTAGTGCAACACAGAGCTGTCCACTGTCACAGCTTGCCTTTGACATGTGGGTCACATTCAGTCAGAATTAAAGAATGTGCAGTGCTGTAAATCGGACACAGTCCTCTTTTACACATGAACAAATAAAGATGGCTGGAACTGTGTATGACTTTTAAGTCATGTCACTGGAGTACAGGAATGATGCCATGATTGGCTTTGTGTACTCTACGTTTGGATATGATATTTTCCTGACCACCACAATGTGGATGGTTGTCCTTGACACCATGAGCACCTTGTATCACTCTTTTGCCATGGCCATGTGCATACCTGTGGGAGGCACACTGAAGGATCCTAACAGCATGCACAGTCCACACCTGTCAGAGTTGTGGTTCCAACATTACCACACCAACTGCATGTGTGTGTGTGTTTGTGGGGGGGCATATCATGTGCAACTATCACATAGGTTCCATTATTTCTATTTCTACCACATCCATGTCATGGAGAGCATTGAGCCAAGCTGCACAGTCAAATAGTACATTTCCAACATATTCCCATTGCACTCACCCTTCTGCACTATCCCATAGTGGCATCCCCTCTCCAACAATTGAAGATATTGTACTCTACCCTTCCCCATGACCCTCATCTCTGTCTTTATTGACCTATTTTCCCCCACCTCCTTATAGTGTTGACTGCTATGTATCCATGAGTCCTTAATCAGATAAGCAAATGATGACCACTGTGACCCACATGCTTTCTGAGTAGTGCATGTGTATATGTGGAGATATCTGATACACAACTGGCCATACCCATGCTATAGTGGGTACACAATACATGTTAGATAACTAAGCACACATCATTTCATTTTGATTGACAGTACACTACCACCGTGTATATGCCAGGGCCCATAAAGTTCGACTAAAGATTGCTGTTTTGCCTGTATTGCCATATGTTATGCATTACAACATCTGGAGGAGTGTGATATAGCTTCTGCTGGTTGTCCACTACCATCCATGCCAGTGTTAGTAGATGATGAGTTTGTCTCAGTTGGCCTGTTGCTACACTGGAGGAAGGTCCCAGGTATGCTGGCTTGCCTACCTGATATCAGTGTATCATACTGCATAGAGTATGTCACATACATCTGATAGGCTGTAACAGGGACATAATGCTGTCACCCTTAGATGTGCTAAGGTGATGAAACAAGAACTTCACATGTACTCTAACATTTCTGATTAAAGCATAGATGATTCTAAGCTGATGCTCATCATTGTCTTCTGGGTTATGTATGGTTCTCATTAGCCAGTGCTGCTGTGGGGTGTGCATAGCATCATCTGCTGCAAACTGGGGTCAGCAGGAAGAAAGTGTAGGGGCCAATGTGTTGTATGTGTTGTGTACATGGCTGTGGATTTGTAGGGTCCCACTGTTTCTAGACTTACTTACTAAATGGCTTTGTAGGATGTCTCCATGCAGGAAACAGAAGTTACAGTCAGTCAATGCCTGTATAATTTCTCTCTCTCCATACCGAACTGGTCCAAAGTCTGTTGGACTGCCATTTGATAGGAAGTGACCCTTTACTTGTACAATCCATGTGGCAGAGTTGTGTACCTGGGAGGTTGCCATCTGATGTTGTTGTACTCTGGATAACAAAATGCACAGCTGATGCTTGCATGCCTGTTTGAAATGCCAAAGATTCTGGTGAGGTCTTTTCATGATTCTCAGACTCACTCATTTACTCTGTTTTACACTAATGACCGTAAAGTGCAGTTTCCTTTCCTCTGTCAGTATATGCATGTCAGGATTGTGCCTCTTTCTTTGGATGTCATTATACAATAATTGCACACCCCTTTTTTTCTGTATCTTTCTGGACATAGCCCCATAGTGGTACATCATTCTATGAAATACTACTTAATGGTACTTTCTGTTTTTGCACCGGAATACATTGCAAACTTTTGTAATATAGGTGCAAAGAATGTATCCATGAGCTCATAAAGTTCCTGTTCAAACAAACAGCATGCATATGTCTTACAAAGTAATGCATCACAGGATATGCAACTCTCCATACTTTGCACACATCTAAATCTTGACTCCTACACAATACTCTTCTGTTAAGTAACACTACTTAAACAATTCCAACAGGCTTCTTCCCACCCACCTACCTTCCTAATATTACCCTACCAGCCTTTTCTCCTACATATATTTTCCAATCATTATACTTCATCGCTTTAACTCCACTGCATCACATCTCTGTTGTACATCTCCCACTTTTAAACCTTCTCATATTTCCTTTTCTGTAACTGCTTTTTTTAAAAAAAACAATGTAAAACAATTGTTTAGCCTAGACTATACAGTTTTATTCTACTAACGTTCTATAGGTATCTGTACCCAACATACAGCATTGCCAAACTGATTTCTGTACGCACTGCAATGTAATGATTTGTGTGTGTACTTTTTGAACTTCTACTTTAGTTTTATCACACATACTGCATTTAAGCATTCTACCATTGTAGCAAAGAATAAGTAAGTAAAATAAAACATGCAGCTGTCTATCAATACCCCGACAGATATCACACAAGTACTTTTTTTTTCTCTTGCTAAGTTATTGTACATAAAAAGACTAATAAAGACTAAATTCCACCCCATTGTATTAACTGCTGATTATAAAACATGTGCAAATTATTCCATATTTATATTTTTCACCATTTTCTAAACTAGTAAAACATAAAGAAAATGCATTAAGTTAAGCATAATTTATAAACTTTTCACCAGTGTAGTGCAGATATTAATTTAGCTGTTTGTTCAATTGACGTTTACAAAGTCTAAAGCCCCATGAGCAGAACAGAGCATGTTTTGTTTAAAGTTAAGGTAAAAATAAACTTTTCAGATTCTATATATAATATTATTTCAAGGTTATTTTCTCTAACTCATCGTGTTTTGTGGAATATTGTTGAACCGAGACTAGCAAAAAATAATCTTGTTTTGCTAAACTTGTGAATAATTTAAGGTTCCCTTTCACAGATGAAAGATCTCTTTCAAGACTGTTTAAATATGACTACACCACACGGCATCATTTAGAAAATGGAATCAGGTGCACTCATGCCATCCTGATCTGCTGGAAATCAATCAATCAGTCTATCTATCTATCTGTCTATCTGATATCTATCTATCTATCTATCTATCTATCTATCTATCTATCTATCTATCTATCTCTCTCTATTTTTCTATCTAATTTATTTCTGTCTTTCTCTCTCTCTCTCTCTATATATATATATATATATATATATATATATATATATATATATATATATATATATATATATATATATATCCAAAGAATACCACAAATGGTTACAAGTGGTTTGTTAAGATAAATAAAATGCAAAACAGTCACTAACAGCATCCAGCAAACCAGCCAAGAAGTAATATGATTTACTATGAATGCACTAACCTCCTTTTCAATTCTAATAAAATAGTTGGAGTTTACTATTGAATTGTGGATTCCTTCAACCTTGGCTAGTTTGCTGGATATATATATGCACATATAACCTAGATATCCTACAAAACTTATATCAATTACCCCTGTAGCAAAATAATGCAGCCAAAAATGGTCAAAATTCATACTGTGTATCAGAAATGAGGATTTGGTTCGATAATCCCTTAGATAGGTGCTGACACAGTTGTGACATGAAATGATCCTGGTTCTGTATGTGGTAGTTGTGTTCTTTAGTTAGAGGTTGCTGACAGAAGACCAGAGAATTATTTTTTTCACTGACAAAAGTTTTAGTTCTATTATCATTCAGGAAGTGTATTCTTGGTTTAGTTGATTTCCAGACTTGTTATATAAAAATACTTTCCTTAATCTGTTGCCATAAAAGTGAATAGTATTTACTTATCTGAATCACATTGTTCCTCCACACTTTATTTTGTTGCTGTACAATGTTTCTAGAGATCTCTGCATCCAAGCATTGGATTCATGTATTCATGTCAATAGAGCAATACTAACTTGAACCCCATTTCAGTAAAAATACTTCACTAAAATCATTTTCATTGAACCTCAATAACCCACATGATAGCAGGACAACCACCACAGCCCCTGAAGTTTAATACATTTATTCCAAGGTTGTATGACAGTGGAAACAAAGGGAAATTTCCACTTATGCTGAAATCTAGTTTTGGCAAAACATTTCAGTGAAACTGAATTCAGCAAAAGTGGTGTTGAAATAATACCATGTTTCTGAAAAACTACTTTCTATGTAAATATGCAAATAGAGGGAGATATTATGATAGATTTTTACTGAAATGTTGTTTCAGTAGCAGGTCATCATTTTTTGTTGGAAAATCAGAAATAAACAAACAATGAAATAAATGAAAAACTGAGGGAAGGCACTCAGTACATATCGCATCCTCTATGGTTAGCGACTATTTTCTCAGTATCTATCACCAGGATAGATATGCTGAAAACCTTAGAAGGGTATATACTGAGGGTATTCTCAGAAAAGGATTTGATTAGAATAGCCAGTGCAGTCTACAAATCAAATTAGAGCATATGTGTGTATCAAGTATTTAGGTTAGTAGAACAGTTTTCAGTATAACAGCAACTTATAATTAAGACTTTGAGCCTGAGGAATATGAGATCTCAACTGTATGACCCTCCACACCCTTGCATTATCTTGAAGTCAAGAAATATTCCTTCAGTAGCATAAGCAGAGTGCAAAACAGTGAGACAGAGCAGAGAGTCTGCGTTAGCAATATGTCACATCTGCCACTAGAAAAACAAAATGAGGACTTTGTCAGGAATGAAATAACTCTGTGTCCCTCCCGTTTCAAAGGTCAATGTTTTGGCAGTATTGCTCTGCAGTGTAAGAATGCAAGGCATGTAGCTAAGCTGCAAACAGCAGTAAGTTCCTCATTGCACTTGTGGTCTCCTGAGTCGTATGAGCTGCTCATTCAGATTGAGCCTGTGGGCATCAGTGTCAGAAATATAGTAGGATGGACATTCATGATTCATTAAATTCATGCTGCCATCGCTTAAAAATGGGACTTTTATGTGACCACAATGAGATAGTAATATTCAGCACTGCTGTACATCATTGTAGGCCGTACCACATACCTTTCAGAACTGTGTTGCAGGCTGATATATTATACTAGAAGAGCAGAACAGAAACTTTCATTTTATGCATACTGAGATATAGAGTCAAGCATATACTAACATTAGAGTATTGTTTTCAATGGTCTGGGCACATTAGATAACCCAAGGGCTTCACAGCACAAGTACATTAAACAGGGTTATGGTCACTGTGCAATCTTTTCATATCTACTCTAATGCTTTGCTGCCTGTGGCCTTAGAAAATTGGTATAAATTCTATTTGCTCTTCTGGCTGCTGACTGACATCTTTTTCTGTCCTTGCCACCCAGAGATATGCTACTCCATAATTCTGTTGCACTGTGGTATGCCTTCCCACCACATTCCCTAAACTGAAGATACTGGGATCAGCCTTTTCTCTGATATTCTGATTTTCATTTTACAAATGTTGTAGCCTTAATTTGTTAACAAATTACTATATACCAAACCTTCCTGAGTCTAGGCTAGTAAGTCTCTTTCTTTACTGAGTAACTGGGTGGGTTAATGTTTACTTGCAAGATATTTCTAATTTGTATTTTCCAGGATGGTGTTTCATATATATAAAAATGTTTTGCTTTAGTTTATTATATTCTTTAGTTATTCACTATATTTCATGGTCCAGTGGCACCTAGTTTATACCTATTGGTTCTTCTATTTAGTTCCTGTTCACAATGCTTTATTTGTGGACTTTCAGTGTCTGAGGGGAATTTTGTTACGGTCTCAAGTTTCCATCCATATTACAATGACATGACAACAAGTGCATTGCTAAGCCTCTGAATTGCCTGTAGTCTAAAAGTATACATGTGTAGGCTTGTGTGTGTGTGCGTGTGTGTGTGTGTGTGTGTGCGTGCGTGTGTGTGTGTGTGTGTGTGTGTGTGTGTGTGTGTGTGTGTGTGTGTGTGTGTGTGTATGTATTTTTGTGTGTGTGTGTGTGTGTGTGTGTGTGTGTGTGTGTGTGTGTGTGTGTGTGTGTGTGTGTGTGTGTGTGTGTGTGTGCATTCTGTGATTATCTGGTGTCTAGTACAGAAAGCAGGTATCAGAAAATGAATGAACAAATGTAAGAAATGAGCAAATGCATATATCTTTATAATATTGTGTTGCAGAATTGTATTTATTTCAAAAACATAGTTATCTGGGCATAGTTTTTCTGTGCTGTGTTTGTCAAAAGATATGCTTTCTTCTGACAACTCCTACCCTACCACGCAAACCAATAGTAATAATGGATCCTTTATGCCAGTTTTGCTGGGAACTTTATTTCCTTTAGCATAATTTGACTATTTCTTAATTTGTGAACCAGGTCCTTATATGCATTTTTACTTTTATAGATTGGAGTGCTTAAAATTTGTGTGACATACATTTAGTTGTTTTGGATTCATTTATATGATATAAAGCAACAATTTTTACTATGTAGTGCTACAGTCCTTAGCATCCTATTATACTTTAACACTGTTATATAGCAGATAAAATAATATAAGAAACATTCTAATTGAGTTACACTAAATAAGCACTGCTGTCAAATATAGCCAGGGAATCATAAATCAGCAACATTGGAAAAACACTACTCATCATAATAGGGTATTTTTTTAACTTTACATTTTTCTGAAAATAGTGTTAGAAATACACCTAAACTAAGTACTGTTGCATCTAAATGCAATAACATTTAGTTAAAACAAATGCCATTCACATTGCCTCTATTCCATGAAATATACAATTGTTGAAATAACACCCATTGACATTGTGTCATGCTTCTCCAGTGCTACACCTTAGGAATCACAAGAGCAATGAACATAATTATCTATCAGGATTGTTAAGAAACTTGATCCTTATTATTGTAAGTACCTGTAGGTTTGTCAAAGTAAATGACACATGAAATTTATATGAGATAGTCAGAGAAGCAGGTCTGAATTTAGACAGGATGAGGTCTTAAGTTATAGCAAGCTATAGATGCCTCACTTAACAAGTGATAGCTAAGAAAAAGGTTGTAAAACAGTAGAATCTGTCAAGAATGTTGCCATGATGCACATAAAATCTGGTGAATGAACTGACAAAGTCCTTTTCTGTGTTATACAACACAGTTAAATAGCTATCTCTCTGCCTATCTATCTATTATCTATCTATCTATCTATCTATCTATCTATCTATCTATCTATCTAATTTTTCTCTCCCTCTTCATTCTTTTATTAAATGATAATGCCATCTATACCATTACCTGTTTATGGAAACTTTCAAATATGAAACTGTAATTAAACTGTAGTAAATACAAAAATATGAAATGTTCAGAGACATTCAGAATGTGCGACCTTAAGCCATAGCTTGTTTAGGTTATGCCTAAGTCCAGCCAGACAAAAAGAAAAAATATAAATCTTCAACAAAACCGGTCTCTCTGTGGATAAATAGACTAAGAATTTATACTCTAATGATGTCTTAAAAAATTTAAGAAATCGCAGTATACCTGATTCCTTGAAAAAGGACAATAGCTAAAATATCAGTAAGCATTTTCAAGCCCTGTACACTCAAGTGAGGATTTGTTTTGTCCTGGAGAGAAAATCATCAGGAATGAAACTCTGATCCAGGTATACCACATTTGAATATATGCACAATATCAAATTCCAGCAGTAGCAAGGGTCTTGAGTGTCAAAACACATAGGAACCAAATGCTGATCATTGTCTTCCAAGGGAAAACACTTCTGATGTTATTTTCTTTATCCCTAATTATTTTTTTTGAGATGTTGATTTATACAAGTTGATGGTGGTTATGGGGTTGTCTTCCACATGGGGGGAGGGGGGGCAGTGATTTTTGCCCTTTCAAAATATGCCTACTTTTGTAGATTTAACCCTTTTGTTTTTTAAGGGATTTGTGTTTGGCATTTAAGTTCCTTGACATGTTATTTAATGTTTAACAGGGGAATCCATCATATCTGTGTATCTTGAGATGGCTTTGTAACCTCAACCCATGTTCGACTCCCCCCACTGGAAAAAAATAAACAACTTCATTTTTCCCAAAATCCCTCGCTCGTTTAAAAAAAACTAAATTTAAATTCCTTTCTCTTAATAATACAACCATTGAAATCAAGTCTAATAGCAAATTATTAGGGGTGATAGTGGATGATAATCTTAAATTCAACCTGCATGTACAAAATTGCATTAAAAACATCAGTAAAGTTTAGGGATGCTTCACAGAGTTAAAAACGTTCACTCTGTATCCAATAGGTATCAGTTAAGAAAATGGCACTCCACCCTCTTTCCATACCTCCCAGTCTCCACCAGTGTAACACAAGGCTCTATCCTTGGTGCTCTCCTCTTCAACATTCTCAACATCACCTCCAAGTTTCCACATAACAGGCCTCCCTAGTACAACACAAAGATGACTCCACACTCATATGCACAAAATTCAACCTGGCATATCTTCAAAACATTACTCAGGAAGCTTTAACAGCCAGTGAATCTTGAATTTGTAGCACCCACCTCATGCTCAACATCCCCCTAAAAAAAATCTTCCTTTTCCCCCAAATCCCTTTGTCATGAAAAGCTAAATTTAATATTATTTCCCTTAATAATTCAGCCATTGATGACACTTCTCATAATAAACAAGTGATGAGGGATGATAGGGATGATAGTGAATGATAATCTTAAATCTAACCTGCATAAACAAAATTGCATTTAAAAACTGGCTTTCTCACCAACACAGCTAAAAGTACACTTGCCACCACTTATTTCATCCCCTCACAACTTTATGGCACATCCATCCTTACTAACCACCAATCATCACAAAAAGCAAAACTTGAACAAATGCAATAGTAAAGGGGTTACATTTGCAGCCAATACCATTTTCAGAATCTTTCTCTGTATGGCACTAAAAAGACTTATTTGCTTAGAACTGCACTATCAACTGATATGTACATGGCTTCTTACCAGCTATAAAATTATCCAGCACCATCTGCTTGTCCAGCATTAAATACCATTCTATATAAGCATACATTCTACATAACCACATTCCCACTCAGTCATTACAATCCAAAGACCAAAAACTCCTCTCTGTCTATAAACCTGTTGGGCATGGTCTGTACTTATACAATGTCTTTTAGGCCTGGAACTCCTTTCCTGTATCCATCAGGTCAATACCCTCCCTCCCTCCAGTCCTTTAAAACCATTTTGAATCACTTCCTATATAAAATGTGTTTTGTACTTGCTCAACCCCAGGATAACTATATTCTTAAATACAAACAAGTGTCTATTCATACCTTACACCTTCTTATTCCCTTTCTTTACTCATTTCCTTAGTTCAATAAATTTAATTTTCACTGACTCTATGTAACAATATGCACTAACCCTGTATTTTTCTCCCATTTCATATTGCAAGTCCTGTTTGTTTTATACTAATGTACCTTTAATTTCTCTAAACTGGCTAAACATTCTATAAATATTAAATCATTATCATATACATTGTATCTGCTTTTAACCAATGTATTTACATTATATCTAATTTGATACAGTTATTTAAATGGTAGATTTTTTAATTATTCTTGAAGAGTATTAATTTACTGTTCTTAAAATGTTTTTTTTAATACCTTTGAGCTTTTATTTCCTGGGCCATCCCTGAAAATGGGCACCTGTACAGTCAGACTTTCCTGGCAATCAAATTTCAATAAAATAAATAAAAACAATAATGGATAGTACTGGTGTGCTTAATATTTGAAGTGAAAATGTAAACAACATGTGGGTATGTTGACTGACTGGAATAGCTGCTCTGAGCATTTAAACAGTTTTACTAACTCATTCACATTTTCTGCAATACTAAGTTTGATGTATTTTGGGTCCATATCACCCACTTGTCTGTTATTCATTTGAAATTATAAACATAAAATAATAAAATTACATAAATATCATAGATTAAGAAAAAATAAAAATACAATCTCACAGATTTATTTTGTAATGTAAAATGTGGGCTCAATTTAAAATGCATGCATTCAATTATATAAATACATCACATGGGCTGATACGAATTAAACATTGCAGTGAGATATATTAACCTTTATTTTTTATAAATGTAGCAAGGCAGACAATTTGAGCTTTTTGCTTTGAAAGCCCACCAAAAAGCTGATGACTTTTTTAAATAAGTCTATGCTTCTATTTTTCATTTGCCAGTTAAATCAAATATATCAGGCTACAAAATATGTAAAGGAATACTAATTTATGAAAAAGAGAATTAAATATTTCTGTAAACTGACAGCAAATTATGTTATTAACAGCTTGTGTAAGACATTTATAAACAACATAATTTCTGAAATTAATTAAATAGATATTAAGTACTGTCATTAAATATGAAGGAAATGGCAATTCTGGTAAAGAGCAGAATACAAAATAAATTGCTAGAGGAGACAAGAAATATCAGCTTTTAAAATTCAGAAATGTTTGAAATCTAATGTATTTCATTAGCTGTGGAAACTACCCTGCAACCAGAATATATCTAAATACATTCAGTTTGTGTATATCAGGATATTGGTCTAGTGAATAAGGCATTGCTTAGGAATATAGGACAAGTGTCATTGACTTGGTATACACTGCACAGAGCCAGACAAGGTAAAGAGTAGTATAGAAGGCAGCCTGCATATTGCTGTGCAATATGCAGTCAGTGTGCAGTATGTATGAGAATTTCCCACAAAGCGTGAATGAGTATAAACAAAAGATGCATACAAAATCTACATTATATCACAGTTATCAAGCTATAGCACACAAACACATGGATTATCATGTGAGGTACATACACACACACAATATGATACAGACTCACATACACAGACTCACACACACATATATCCTCACTTACATACCACACAGGCACACACATGAATACACACAAATGCATAAACAGGCACTCGTACAGACATACACATACATGTGCATACGCACACACACACACACACACACACACACACACACACACACACACACACACACACACACACACTCACACATTTCAGACACAAACTCAAGATGAGTCAGACATTAATATACACACACATATACATAAACATACCTGCTGACATGCATAAATCTACATCAATGCTTTTTCCAATCCTCTGTATCTTGATAGCCATGTTGTTATTGCACAACTAAACCTTAATAATTCATGCAGTTTATGTAGAAATGATATTTCCAATCAAAAATATATATCCTATTTGTATTACTAAGCTCTTAAATGCAAACACTGTTTCTATAATTTAACAATACACGTTCACGTGTGGTTAATTCAGGGTTTGCTCTAGTCAGGTTTGAGGTTTGCTCATGGCTGGTGTGGTTTGATTTGACATCTGAAATCTAATTTATTGATGCACTGTGTGTGCAATGATATTGTACCTGCAGGAATTTCCACAGTACTTCTACTTAATGCATTTTGATGGCACTTTTTTAGGGAGTCGCTTGTGTGTGTGTGTGTGTGTGTGTGTGTGTGTGTGTGTGTGTGTGTGTGTGTGTGTGTGTGTGTGTGTGTGTGTGTGTGTGTGTGTGCCCAGCCTATTATGTTAAGATGCTTGTACTCTCACAGTGGGGTTGCCATGGGTAAGGTCTTGGCCCCAATATATACAAACACCATACTTTTTATTGGACAAATAACTTTATTTTGAATTATAATTTCATCATTACGTTATGATGTATATATATTTTTTTGGATGACACATTTGTACTATTAAAAGGGTCATCTGAGAAAGTGAGTGAATTTATCTAATACATGGAATCAACAACAAATTCCTTAAGGTTTACACACACCACTGATTTAAGTTCTATCAATATCTTGATGTGATTATATAAAGGATGTTAGATGTAAATGTTACTGTTCTTCAATGTATCGTAAACCAACATTTTCAAGTACTTACTTGCACTACAACAGTTGTTACCCATATGCATAAAAGCAAACATTGTTAAGGGTCAGTTTGTCTGTTTGTCATATCTTGTTCTATTGATGGCATTTTTATACATGAATATCAAAACCTTGTTAGTTTTTTTAGAGCCACATTATCCACCTGACCTGATGACCATGACCCTGGAGGAACTGGTGGATGATAGAAGATTAACAAAAAACTTCTTCCACACTTCAGGCAACAAAGATTTTATATTAAAAGCCTCTGCCAGTACAAAGGCTGACATCCCACATTCCCTAGTGTTATCACATGCCACAGATTTGAGCATTACTAGGCCTATCATAACCATAAACTGGTATCGTGCCTTGAGGAGGAACAGAAGAATGTTTTAAGTATTAGACAACAGCAGTATAAACAACAGTTTATAGCACAAGTAGGAATGTGAAACATTTTGAGATAAATGGCAAGCATTTTAATGAAAATAAATGAGGTTATGAGAAAGTGTGGCTGCTGCAATTGGTACACTGTGACTGTTACATCCTACCCAAGAAATATCTCATGTACAGGGAGATTTTATGGTAAAACAACAGGTATAATGTATTTACTTAGCTGCCTCAGATGGGATGAATATTATTTAAGAAAGACTGCCAGGCATTTTTTTTAAAAAAAATACAGAAACATTTCTATGATACTAAAAAAAAAAAAAATAAATAATCAAAAACAGATCCTCTGGCTGCATACACAGATTTTTGGTCCAAATAGGAAGTGCAGGAATAGAAACAGATTTTAAGAGACTCATGGCACTGCCTGGAGGTACTGAAGGAAATTAACATGCATGATTACTACAATTTCTTGGCAGTGGATGTAGTACATTTATTTGGGGTCATCCCTCATCATGAAGGTCTGGAATATTACAGGCAGATGTTAACACAATCCAGAAAATATAAACCTACTGAGGTGAATTTTTTTGGTTGAGGTAATGGAGGTGGTACTAACTAACAATTTTGTATTCTTTGAGGGAGAGTACATCTGCCAAAACACAGGAGTTGCCATGTTTGCCAAGTGTACACCAGTTTTTGCAAAATTGGTGATGGCAGGCTGGGAAGCACAGCACGTTCTGGTTTACACTTTTTGGATGATGTCCTAATATTGTGGAAAGGGTCTGCTGATGAAGCATTACAGTTTGTCGATTATCTAAACAGTACAGTGTGGTACCTTAAATTTACATCCAGATCAATGAAATTGAAATAGATTTTCTGGATATTTTGATCAGGAAAGAACTGTCAGGTAGCAAAATTACAGCTATCATCTTCAGAAAGAAAAGCATATTCAAACTCCCTGTTGAGGTTTGACACTTGCCATCCCATTCAGTATAAAAAAAGTGTCACGAAAGGCCATATGGTGAGATTAAGTGGGCTCATCAGTGAGGATGTAAATTTTGTAGAGGAAATGAATATACTAATAGACATGTTAATGGATAGAGGTTATCCTTTGGAATTTTTGGTAAAAATAAAAAGAGAAATGACAAGTAAGAGAAATGCAAGATTCAAACCTATACTGAGAATACAAGGTAGCATGAGTGACACTAGTTTTAATGTGGCAACACACTCGGGACAGGATGTCATGGTTGTAGAATACAATGACTGTTCTCGGATGATAATCTTGGGACTGAATAGATTTGGTACTCAGCTCAAACAGAAGCTGGGCAGTAGACCCATAAGTACCTTTGGTAGAGGTAGAAACTTGAAGGAAATTTTAGAATCATGTGGCAATGAGATGTCCACTGCTTTCAGATCATTAATGAGTATGTGGTTTCTGCATATTTTGTAAGTACATTAATGATGGACCGTACATTTCTATCCCTGGCTTCTATAGGAATTTGGAATGCCCTGGCAGATGCAACTGTTAGACAAAATGTGTGGTATATGTTGCATCTTGCACAGTATGTCCAGTGTTTTATGTCGGCAAAACTGTTAGAAAATTAAAAGAAAGGATTTCAGAACATGTCCGGGACATTAGGAACAAAAAGTCTTAGTTCCTTGTATATGCACAGTACACAATGCAGGAAGGGACATTAGGAACAAAAAGTCTTAGTTCCTTGTATATGCACAGTACACAATGCAGGAATTTTAAAAAGTTCCTCTTTTTCATTATAGACAAAGTGAAGGTTAATGAGAGTGGGGGTGACCCTAAGCTAGAAGTAGAGATCAGAGAAGTTGAATGGCAAATAAGATTAAATGCCCATAAAAGCCCAGGGATCAATGATTACATATGAATTAAGCCCATTCTAAAGAGAAGGGCAACAGCTGTATAATTAACAAGTATGCCACCTAGTGATACAAATTGGATGTTACAACTTTTCAAGATGTTCATTCTGTATGCACATGTTTTACTAGTGTTTTTATTATGGTAAAAGCGAGTTGTGCAGAATCTGTGATGGTTTTTCATTTTTCATTATCATCAGTTGGATAGTAAATTTCATGTATATACTGAAGCTAGATGAGATTTTTAAGAATGTATATTTTTAGGGGGTGTTTTCTCAGGGAATGATGTCATGCTGCATAGGAAATAAAAGATGAATGTTTGTTTAACACGTTAACTCTGAAGAAGCCCTATAAGGGGTGAAAGCACTTAGTTCTCATGTTTTTATCTACTTTTATTTGTTTTTATTGTGATATCTCTGCTTCACAGCTGAGCAGGTATTTGTTTTTCTTCATTTTGCAATGTTGAGGACACCAAAAATGCCCTTTTCAGACACACTTTAGTCTGTAAGAATTTAAAAAAAAATTGTTCTTGAGATATTCCAAGATTGTGGATGACTGGTAAACACTCTATCCCTACAGCTCCTTAAATATCAGTCTGAATCTTTGTAATCAAGTCTCATCAATCACCAATCTCTGACAAGCACGGACAAGAATAGCTTCAACTAAGCTTCTGGATTAAAGATTTGGGATATATCCCACTAACTTATTATTTTGAATCCTGTATACTGCTGCAGCAGACCGCATGGTAGCCTGAGGCCTTGTATTAACTGCAATGCAGTCAGTTTTCAATAAAGTACTGCTTTTAAAAATCCACCTTAATATGCCCAATGACTGAGATCAAATGGACTCACAAACAACTAAAACCAAACTATCACAACTTCTTTCGCCTGAAAAAGATACTTTTTCCAAAAAGCAGCGTACTCAAAAACAACAAGAAACTGTAAAATCCACTTCTAAAGCAAGGCCTGAGGGGGCCTACTCCATGGATGATCTGAAATCAGCTTTAATGCCTATACAATCTGCCATCCAAAACTTTTCAGATCAAATTACAAAATTTGGAACTTCATTGGAACAAATTGTGTCTCGCCTAGAACATGCTGAAGCCAAATCTGCAGCAAACTAAATAAAAATAGAAGAACTCCAAAAACAACTAATAAATAATAAATCTGTCCTTGAAGAAATGCAGCAAAAAATTACAGACTTGGAGGCACTCAGCAGAAGAAACAACATCCTTATACGAGGGATTCCAGAAATATATGAATAACCTCAACATCATGATACCTTAAAAAGTATGTTAACCACACTGTTGGAAAATTACAGTACCTCCAAGGATATTGTGATAGAAAGAGCTCATAGAGCTCTCCGAAGATCACAAAGCCCTAATAATCCATGCCAGGTCTATGCAAAAATCCTGAACTACCAACATGTACAAGCAATCTTTCAAGCAGTAAAACAAAAAGGTAGTCTTTTATGGCAGGGTTACAGCTTATCATTTGCACAGGATTTACCAATGCATATTAAACAAGAAAGACAACAGCTGGCTCCTTATTGTGCTTTTCTCATCTCAAAGAAAATAAAATTCCAAATGAAATACCCAAGCATGCTCTCATTCACAAATAAAGAGCAGATCTACTTAATAAAAAAACATGTCAGAAGTGAAAACTGCCTTTATCAAGGCATTTGGGGAACTTCCCAAACTCTAAAAATTGTTTTTCCCCATTTACAGCCTAAAAACAAGAAAAGTCTTACCTGTATGCTGTGTATGTCAGTTAAATATGAAAAACAAGCGTCAAAAATGCCTCTAATGAATCCCCGTGGATTTTGCTGCATTCCTACATCATAAATCCATTTTTTTTTCTTCTTCCAAATTGAACAGTAATGGATCCAAAGAACAGGCCAAGAGCTCCAGTGCAACATTCTAAGCAAAGGATGGTCACTCACAGCATATATTGTCCCACCCAGAAATGTGTTCTACATTTTTTGTTCCTCTTTTCCTCTTCCTGCAACTAGAGGGACACATTAAGCAGTGGCACTACCCTGTTTACTTCCTCCTAGCAAAGCCTGACTGGGAACTGGGTAAATTTCCTTCAGTTAGCTCATATTTTGGGATTAAAAATATGAAGAAATAAAGCATTACATCAAGAATTTGCACTAGGTTCGTGGTTTAGGCAAATAAATCAAAGGACTGATATGCAACAACCGAAAATGAAAGGTTTGGAGGGCAGGAATGACATAAGCTAATGGCAAGCTATAGCTGCTCTAACTTGCACAGACTGAGTTTATTGTAGCATAGTTACTATTATACTAGATGTTACAATTGTTAATGTAGGTTAGTATGTTAACTAGCTAGCTCCCAAAATGTAAATGCTAGTATTGCAAAACACAACTTAGATAAACTGATCTTTATAAAAATATATTGCTAGTTTTTTTTTTTTTGTTTTCTTCTTCTCTCTCTTTATATAGACCGTAGTGATGGAAATAAGTAGTAATTGTAAATGAGAAACACTGCAATAACATGTTCAAGACAGGGTATTGTTGTAGTTCAAATATAAGGAAAATGCTATTAAGAAGCTATATATGTAGAAATCTAACTTGTTTGCAATACAAATACATATAGCCAATAGGGTAAGAAAAAGTAAGTTCCAAGTAAGAGAAGAATACACTTGACATATGACGTTATAACTGCTTTAGTTTATGAAGTGCTTCTAAAGATCTGCTCAAAAATGGGGCACGGTAGGGATATGTTTTGAGTGTGTGGGGTTGCACATCTTGTGCTCAATGTTATTTGCACATAATGTATATAGAGGGTTGATATGTTCATTTGTAATGTATCGACTTACTAGTTATTCATATCTGACTTATATTGCAATAGTTTGGTTTATTCAAGACTTATCACTTGTCTGGCTATTCCCTCTCTTAGATTGGGTAGCTATGTGGTTAGGCACAGGGGTAGTTCTAAGAGTTTTAACTGCTACAAAACAACCAAGTATGGTACATTTCTATTTAAATCTTTTTGGATACATGATGAGGGAAGGACTATCAAAGCCTTTTTTAACAATGCTGACTGCTCTTCTCATGTTTGAATGCTGTGGGGATAGATTCATGGAATGTGAAAGGCTTGCAGGATGTTAAGAAAAAGAAATTAGTCCTACACCTAATATATCAATCACAGGCAAATATCATATTTCTTCAAGAAATGTACCTGCTAAATGAGGACTGGATTATGGATAGAGAGAGACCCTGGGTGACCTCAATTATTGCTTCTGGCAGTAAAACTAATTCAAAAGGAGTAGCTATTTTGATTAAGAAATAATTTAAAGAGAGAATTATTGAATGTGGTATGGACAATATTGGAAGATGGTGTTATTTTATTTGCCTAAATCCTTTATCCTACAAGCCTACATTGTTTCTCAGTATATATGGATCTTGTTCAAACCAACAGGATTTCATAATTCAAGTATATAATCTTCTGTCAAAATTCCCTAATCATGAATATGTGGTGGGGGAGATTGGAACATGGTTACTGATCCCTTAAATGACAGATCCAATGCGAATAATAAATGTAATAAACAAGCGGTACTTGCCTTAGAGGACCTAGTATTAAAATTCTCCCTATCTGATCCTGCTCTCTTGAATAACCAGCTCAACCAAGGGGATAAGTTTATGTTCTACTCCCCATGCCATAAGTCATGGTCCAGGATTGATTTTTTTTTCTGATATCAGAATCTCTTCTGAATGAAAAAACAATATACTCAACCAGTCTGAGATTTTTATCGGACCACTCTAAAATAACACTGAAACTTATCCTCTTAAAAAACACCTCAAATCAAAAATCCTTACAGACATGGTCCCTAAACCCTAATCTTCTTGACAAAGAAGAAATAATAAAAGAAATTAACAATGTACTAGATGAGCTCAGAGCCAATCTCTTAACTTCAAATATGCCACTAGACATTTTATGGGCGGCCACCAAAACTAAAGTTAGGGGCCTCCTAATTCAAAAAGCCTCCTACTTTAAAAAACTAACAAGAGAGAAAGAATTTAAAATTAAGCAGAAAATCCAAGACATTGAAAATCACTCCAAGAAAACTTTAGTCCTGATTTAGAAGCCCAACTAATTAATCAACAGAAAGAACTATACTCAATGCATGTACAAAATCTCTCATTCTGAGAAATGAAACTCCTTGCTAACTATTCTGAATGGACCTAACAACCCTCCAAACTATTAGCTAGATTCATAAACATTCATCAAGACCCCCCTAGGATTCTACAAATTAAATATAATAACGAACTACATACTAATAACCCAGATATTTTGACCATTTTCGAAAAAATATAGAATAATCTATATGGTCCACAGGATACAATACACGTAGAGTCCTATAATGATTTTTTTCTCCTGTATCTCATTTCAAAAAATTGAAAAACACCAAACTGAATTCCTGGAAGATCCTTTAAGAACAGAAGAAATTATGGAGGCAATTAAAAGTCTAAAAATCAACAAAGCCCCAGGTCCGGATGGCTTCACTTCTAATTATTATAAAAAATTTGCTTCTAAAATATATCCTGTTCTTCTTAAAATCTTTGAATATATTAGTAAATTTGGATTTAGGGACCTATACCTAAACAATTCTAAAACTATCTTTATTCACAAACCAAATATGGACAAATCTAACCCATCTAACTACAGACCAATTTTGCTTATTAACACAGACATTAAAATCATGACCATGGCTCTAGCAAACAGACTTAAAAAAGTCCTCTACACAATCATTTCTTCACAGCAATCAGGCTTCATAAATGGTTAACAAACCTGGGACAACACACTCACTTTAGATGCTGCCATCCAACTTTATGCAAACCATAAAATTCCCTACTACCTTCTGGCACTCAATGCCACAAAAGATTTTGATAGAGTCAATCATGAATTCTTGTTGCTGACTCTAAAGCAATTTAACTTTCCAACTAATTTTATAAATACAATCAAAATCTTATATAATTCCTCTTTTACCACTCTGTATATTAATAAACTATGTTCTTTTAAAATAAAATTAAATAATGGAACAAGACAGGGCTGTCACCTCTCACACTACCTCTTTGACATATATATCGAACCTCTATTTATATACTTAACACAAAAGACATTTCACCACATTCCCAGTATTTTAGGGACAAATCTGGTATTTTCAGCCTTTGCTGATGACATCATCATGTATTTCCAGTTACCTAATACTGACTTAAAAAAATTTCAAAACACTATCAAAACCTTCTCGAAAACTTCCAATTATGAAATTAACCCTTCAAAATCTCTTATTTTTCCAATTAACCCAAGCAATCATAAAGAGCCTCTCTTTCCTATAACCCAAATTAAGTTGAAATATACTTTTAAGTACCTAGGGATAATTTTTGGCCATAACTATAATAACTCCCTACAAAATAATCTTGCCAAATCATGGACAAACATTGAAAACAATATAGACAGGTGGAAGAATATGAAATTCCCCTTTTTATCTAAAGTAGCAATTATAAAAATGAACATCCTACCCAGGTAGCAACATTCCTTTAAATGTCTTCAAAAAGATAAACACAACTTTAACTAAATTCATTTGGTTTCCTAAGACCCCACAAATCTCCCTACCAAAATGGATGTTTTCAAAAAATAAAGGGGGACTGGGAATACCAGGTTTTAGATTATACTACGACATAATTTGCGCCAACAGAATCATGTTAATTGCAGATCATAATCCAATTAGCTCTACTCATTTCCCCTAATGGGTTGGTCTGTGGCATGCATATATAAAGCTGTGTAACATAAATCCCAAATCAATACCTTTCATAACCAGTGTTAAAAGACATGAAACTACATAAACTAATCAAATATAAAATAAATCTAATCCAGATCTTCTCTTCAATAGGTCTAACAAACACACTTATTCTTTTGCAACCCATTAATTTAAATCCAAATATAAAACTGGGTAATAAAATGATAAATCTTGATGAATTTCCCCAATTTAAAAACTTAAATGTCTGGGATTTCTATGCCATTAAGGATAACTCTCTAAAGGACATAAAAATAAAATTTGAACTTAATAACAAATATACAATAATTCTGAGACAAATCAAAGAGTTAGTATCTACTTTGGGTAATTTCCTTAATGAGGTTCAGGAAGAAATAAACATTGCCCTAACCCTCCTGGAGTGTCTATCAATTAAAAAGAAAATGTTATCAATTACATACAGCTTTATCGCAACCATTAAATATCAATCTTCTATTACATTTGCACAGTATTGGAGAAACAAAAACTCAGAACTGACAGAGGTTCACTTCTTCCAAGCAATAAATAATACAACCAGGTTTGCCCCATTCAGAAAATTACTATATACACAATTAATAGTAAATAATAATGCATATTATACCCAGAGCGTCTTAGCTTCTTTCCAAATACTTTACCTCTCTGCCCCTTCTGCCCCACAGTGACAGCTGACCTCCTGCATATCCTGTGGTACTGTAAATATGCACAGAGCTTATGGAACTCACTTAGGATTAAACTGGAGAAAATGGGTTACGGGAAATCCACCCTTTTCATGGGAATTTGCTATATTGCATGTGGGTCAAAAGGGCCTTCCCACTAATGAAGTGAGATTCCAGATTGCTCTCTTTATGCTAATTAAGCTTTATATAACACAGAACTGACTGGACCGTTCTAAAACAAACTGGGAACATTTTACAAAGTTGGCATCCAAGTACATTCTATCCCATAAACTAACTACAGAAAATATTAGCAAATGCAAGAAATACCTTAACTTCTGGAGTACAACCTTAGACTGTATCCTGATGTAATATAAAATGGCTTTACATCTACTCTCCTATACTAGTGCTATGGCTAGTCATTCCCTGCAAAGGATTTAACTCATTCAATTCCTTTATAGTTACTTCAAAATATTAATATAGTAATAATAATAGTGTAAGAATGTAGCACTATATGCAAATACTTGTATATATGATGTTTTCTTATTATCTTCTTTATTAACTACTGATTTTTCAATTTTGTGCCAATAACAGCAGTTTGAACTACTTGAGTCAAGAATGTCATGTATCTTTTAACAGTATAGTCTTCTTGTCATATTAAGAAAATAAGCTTAAATATTTTCGTTGGTTATGTGAATGTTTATTGGCCTTATCTGTCTCTGTATGCTGACCAGTTTCAGCAAAATGTTTTTTGCAAATGTTGTACCAAAATAATGAAACAAAAGTAAAATAAAGCTTTGAAAAAAATAAATAAATTGTTCTTTATTTTAGAAAAAAGTCCTGCTAATATCAGAGGTAACCCATGAGAAATTAGCCTGAAGTTAAAAAAAAAGTTATTTGACAGTTACTCTTAGATGCAACAAAATATCCAAATTTATATGACATGGTCTTGATCACCAGTGTTTTATAATTGAGATCAGCCAAGCTATGATGTACATTTATTTAAGTATTAACATTTTAACATATTTCATTTGCTTTTGCTATTTTTACAATGTAACTTGTTTATCTCCTCTCTCTCTCTCTCTCTCTATATATATATATATATATATATATATATATATATACTGTTCTTTTTTTACTTTTCATACATAATGGTTGTTAATATGTCAGCTGAGTTGTACATTTTTCTCATATGATACTATTTAGACAGCATATAAAAAAGATATCTTGTGTGTTGTGGTTATGTTTCTTAAGAAGTCTGTTAATATTTGGGATGAAAGTGCTTAGATATAGAATTCCCATTACTGCAGTTCCATTATCTGTTTTTGATTATAATTATCATCTTTCATCCAGTGCTTCATCACCCATGCCTTAGAAAACTTAACAAAATGAAAAAAAAAAAAACTACAGACACTCACATATCTATACATGTAGTACTAATGCAATTAAACCCCTAAACAGTTAAGGCCTAAGTAAGTATAGCTTTCCAGCTTAAGTCACTATTCAATGTCATAAAGTGCAGAATTTCAGAATAAATTCTGCTTCTTTTGTTTTTTTTTTTAAGGGATGAAATTTTTACCATAGTAAAACTAGTTTATTATTTTTTTTTCTTTTAAGACAACTAGAAAAAAAAAAAATATATATATATATATATATATATATATATATATATATATATACACATGATATTGTAGTGTGCTGTATTCCACCAATTTCTATTCTTTCTTTATCAGACGACACATATCTGTGTGGTATTTGTAATATGTGTATATTTGTTGATAATAAATTAGATTTTATCAATGGCATTAATTTTACGATTAAGTGTAATTATTCTTGCAATGTAGCTGCAGTCATATACTTGATTGTTTGTTTAAGTTATATATATGAAAATGTCTAAGACCACTAGCTAACCATGTTCACAGACAGTTGCAAACTATGTGCAGTTATAAAATATCCAAAGACACAAACATCCTCCAGAAAGGCCCGGCAGATACTAATAATTGGTAACATGGTCACAGTCTAAAACTCAGTGTCAAAAAATGCATAAAATTTTGGTTCAAAAAGACAATCACCTCTAGAAGTTACTGCATTGACAATATACCCATAAAAATTTGCCCTATGCTCAGTGCTTTGAGAATGCATGTACAATGACTTGGCCTTTGACCAGCATGTGTCTGTTGTAGTAAGGAAATCATTCTATGTTGTACAACATATAAGCAAGAGTATGGCATGTAGGTCCAGAGATGTCACTAATTATTGAGTACAGTGCCCCCTATTTTACATACCTGACCAGGCATATGCAACAACTGGAGCGACCACATAAGTTCCTCACAAAAAGAATACATGGTGTAGACAACATATACTACACAAAATACCAAAATACCTCAATATCCTTTTAATCTCTTACAAACTGCCAAGATGTGATATATGCTTTGCCTTTAAAGCATCTTCTGATCCAGCCATTAGGGAAAAGTTGCACATCTGAAAAACAATTGGCATTGGAAGCATCCAATCTAGGGAGCTAACCTCATCTGCAACATAATAAAAACATGTTGGAGGGACAGTTATGTGTCTCAGAGACTTCCCCTTCTCTGGAACTGACTTCCCCATCCATGTGAAGCAGAGTGGATGTGGAATTGTAAATTTAACCCTGGTTTGCCACCTATGCCCATTTTAGGAAGAGGAATTTGGTAAATGTGTGATCACCGCTAACGAAGCTATACCATCAATAAAATGAGTAACAGCAATACCTGTCAAATATATTTGGGATGCATGGCTAGGATTAAAAAGGGCATTTGTGATTGTTATCCTAGGAATTCCATCTCTACCTATGAACCCATGCATTGTAAGTTTTTAGTATTATTTTATACATTGTTGTTTATATATTTTCTTGGTCTCACCTTGAAAGCTTCTCCTGGTGGAAGACCAAGGAGAAGAGCTGACAGGGCTACAACAAATTCCCAGTCAAGGGGTACATCCACTTCATCTGAACATCTCAGTTATGTGGAATTAAGCATTCACATCAACTTTATCAGAACTGTGCATCACCCAAAGTTCAAAGGGTGGGCTGGAGGTGAAAAAATAAAACAAATATTCAAATGTGACCAAGTATGACAACCTGTTAAGGGCAAGCTTTTATCTGCATTGCTGTTGCTTAAGAATTGGGATTTGAGAAGCAGATCTTCATTGAAGATGAGGGGCGTCTCACTTGTACTCTGTTTCATCCAATGCTTAAAACCCAGTTCTGCAGTTGTCCCGTAGCTGAAGCTCATAGTGTGGAGCAAACCAGCTGCTTACCCCTGGGACCGGAGACTGCTTCATTCATATCCATCCCTAGTTGACAGTATTGCTACTGGAATGTGTGTAATGTTACACTGACTCCTTAGTTGTCATTGCTATTGGAATCTGTGTAATGTTACACTGACTCTTTAGTTGACAGCATTTCTACTGGAATCTGTGTAATGTCCCATTGATTCCTTGGATGTCAGTATTGCTATTGGAATCTGTGTAATGTTACACTGACTCCTTAGATGACGGTATTGCTATTGGAATCTGTGTAATGTTACACTGACTCCTTATTGATAGCAACATCGCTCTCAACCTTCCATCTCCAAAATGAGGAACACTCGCCTTCATAATGTGGAACAAATGGGCAAAATGTGGAGCACATACTAATGGCTAACTAACAACTTCAACTAGGAAGGTCATAGGATGATTAAAATATGCTGGTTTTACTTATAAAGAAGATCCTTTAATGAATTAATGTGATTAATTTCTATTTACCATAGATTTCACTTAAAAAATTCCTAACACTGAATGTGTGACAGACTCTTTCAATGTGGAACTTGGAGGAACTTCGAGGAACATGAACTTTTTAAGACCCCAAATGAGGTACGTTCCTCATAATGAGGTACACTTGAGAAGTATGGACAGCAATGCTAATGGAATCTGTGTACATTGACAGGAAAGAACAGGGAAACAAGCTGCTGCAGTATTGATACCCAATTTGAAATATGCTCTTGCTTACTTTTTCCTAGTGGTTGGTTCTAGTAAGATATTTTTTTCAACTGATTTTGCAGAAGTTGTGGATAAGTTGTTTCTTGTGTGGTTTTGCCTTTTAGTGAATGGAAGTAGTCTCATATCTTTTCATTTTACCTATTTGTTGATGAGGTTAGCTCAATGGTGACAAGTGCCCTTTTTCAGGGACAACCCAGGAGCACTATGTGGCTAAGGTGACTTGTTCAGAACCAAGCAGTAGACAGACACATGTGGAAGGAGTTATACCCTTTACTTGGCAGGAAGCACCTCATTAACAGATCAGAGCTTTATTTCTCTGTGCCATCTGCTGACTAACTCTTGTTTTAAAGCTGTGGAGCAAGCACTAAACGAATAAACATTCTGTCTGTTAATAATGGGACAATAGCATTTCTATAAGCAAAAAAGTGCCTAAAAATGCAATATAAATATAGAAAGCCTTTATTGACTATATCAAGTATTTTTTATATATGTTGCATATTGACTACATTAGAATTTTCTAAAAGAAATGTAAAGAAAAACATACAGTCATTTAATAAAGCCTTCTGTTTTACAGAACTTATTTGTATGTTTTTGTACTATTATTTGACATATTGTTGTATATGCCACTTCACTGTTTTGTTGTTAGGTTTACTTAGTAAGAAAACAGGAATATACATTTCAAAACTCAAATACTTTCCTTGGAAAATAAATAAAATAATCATAATAAGTAAAACCATGTAGTAGTTTATCATGGGGGAGTTCAGAAAAAGGCACACTACTACATAGAAGAGTAAATAATGTGACAATATTATTATGACACTGCCTGGATCGGGGGCTCTGTTCAAGCAGCTTTATTATGTACAAAGACATCAGGATCTAGGCTTAATGACTATTACTTAAATGAACTTATATACAAACTAGCCATTACATTCATACATGCTCACTCTCTGGCTGCATTCTCAAAAGCTAACAAGTGCTTGCTATTTATATTCACGTTCAATCTTTGAAATCCTTTGTAAAGATACAACACACACAGTCTGTTCTAAATATAGTATTTAGTGCAGGGTTTGGAATGTAAAACATGGACATGTGGTACTACAAGTGTGTATGGATTATGCTAACAACATAGAATGCATTATTGAGAGGAAGAATCTGTAATTCCCCTGACTGAGATTTTATGGTACAGCTATAGAGTTGAGAGCTCAGCTGAGTGGCCAAACCAAGACCACCAGCACCCTCTCTGTTCAACCAGTGCTTCGTGTCCCTGCTCATATAGCTGACATACATAGTCTTTGAGGTTTGATTTACACACACACACACACACACACACACACACACACACACACACACACACACACACACACACACACACACACACACACACACACACACACACACACACACACACACATACACACACACACACACACACCAACGAAAGGCTGGCACAGGTTTACTAGCTATGCCCCCTTTTGCCTAGACTATAAGGTAGTTATTACTGCCACCAGACAACACCTTATCAGTTACTTTAATGCCCTTAACAAAGAGTGTCCAATCTTACTGTATAATGTTACTATTAATACAAATGGTAGCTTGAACAATGGGATGTCTATAAGGAGTAGCCTATACAGTGTCACCAAGTAAATATTCAAGTACTCTCAGAACTTAAATATGTCTCTCAAAGATCAGCCACAATGAAAATTTTAAATGTATTTAATAATAAATAATAAAAGAGCAAGAAAATACTCAGTATATATTCACAGTGGCATCAGAGTTCAAAACCACAGGACATATAACGACATTGCAGTACAGTCTCAAATAAATAAAGAAAAACATCTAAACTATGCTTCACTATATTCCTGACTGACTCTAAGAGAATTACTATACCCTAGTTAACTTACTTAAGAGAAAAGCAGATGTGGTGAATGGATCTCCTTTAATTGTTCCTGTCAGGTCCAAGACAGAATACATCATGCAGTTTCTCTCTGAGAGAGTTCTCATATTAATATCTCAAATATTACTGCTGGGATGTTTACTTTGTGTTTGATATTTTGTATATTTGTATTTTAAATTATAAGTGTCAGAAGTAGATATAATTTTATGTTAACTTATTTTTACAGGCTTTCATTGTGGTTTTGTAATACATTATTAAGTGTACAACTAGTACATTAATACAAGTTAAATATGTGAATGTAATGTTTTTAAGTAATAACAATCACACCACAATGTTTCTTTAAATTTAAATTTAAATTTAAATTTAAATTTGCTTGGGAAGTGAATTGAAAGATTAATTAGATTAATTAACTAGATAATATATACGAGTGGTAGATGATTGATTATTTTGTTCTGAAGAAGTTTCCATTGTTTGAGGAAATGAAAGCGCTTAACTTATGTATTTTTATCTTGCTATGTGTTATTAAATCTTTGTGAATTACTACACTGGACTGAAGAGTCTGTTTGATGGTGACGTTTTTTGTGGGTCAGCCTTCATTGAGTTCTTATGGTATTGTTCACATTTACTAGTTTATTTTCCCGTTCTTCCATTAACTGTGTTATTACTGCTGGGATAACTTGCATAATGACATCATTTCTTGTCATCTGACTTTTAGTTCCCAGGTGAACTCCCCCTCCACTGCTGGAAGCTTGGCAGTATTTAGCATCTACCTTTGAAAATACTCTGCATTCATTATGTTTAACTTGATTCAGAATGTGATTGGTTAATCACTATATGGTAGTCTTTTTGTTAACTATATAAGAAGTATAGATGAAACTAACAGCCCACATCGGATGAAGTATGTTTTAAATGAAAACGTATTGTGAACATTAATGTTGGATCTATTGAGTGTTTAATAAAAGTTTTGAGAAGGATTCCAGGCTGTTCTGGGCTTTATTGTTTCGCCGAGGAGGCTTCTTTCTTAGTTTATTGTTTTTTTTTTTGGAAGCCATGTGGATTTTGACACTTATCAAAGACCTGAATAGTGCTGTTAAAGAGAATTGTTCTGGTATGGAACAAAAGGAAAAAAAAAATAATTATATGACTTGAGATTAGTATGTGTGGATTTGTTCTTTGTAACATATGAAAAGTCTATACAGTTGTTTCATTAAAAACTAAATATCCTCTAACTTCATAAACTATAGTTTTAGGAAAATTATTAAGCTTGACCCCCCCCCCAATATCTTGGTAGTTTCTGTCTACTAAATCTGGGAAACTTATTTGAAACATTTAAGGAGGCTTAGGATGATGACTATTCAGTACACACTGCAAATCTCAACCCAAAGACAGCCTTTGATACTATTCTATATGTTGGGATTATACAGAAGGTAACTGCTATAAAAAATTACCTGTATCTGGTATGATGGATAGCACATAGGCTGAAAGACTGAACGCATACACTGTGAGTTGCTAGCACCTCATAAGAATGTGTCTCCAAACAGAGAAACAAGACCACTGGCTAAGAATATTCAGATGATTTTTAAAAATAGTTTGTTGTGAAGTCAGCCTTTGATATCCATACCCTCCAGAATGATGTCCCCATAGGAAACTCTTTCTGTTGTAAAAATTGTCTCAAACTAAGTGCTATAAAGTATAGTATCTTCACTGTTGGTAGACAGCCCTTGCCTTCATCATACACTATTGAAAGCATACCACTATATAAACAAAAATTTAGTCAGAGACCTGAGAAATCAGGTTAATAACTCCCTCTGTTTTGAACATCAAGTTACAATGGTTGTCCAGATATCCTTTCCATTTAGCTTAGCTAATTGTCAAAGGAATATAATCAAGATTCATGGAGGTAATTACTCTTTTATACTCAGCATTGATCACACCATTATTAAGTGCAATGCCCTATTTGGGATGCATTGCAGTAAACAACCTAAATATAGAAAAGCTCCAAAGGTTCCTAAACAAATGTTATAGACCCAAAGTCCCTGAGCTATCAAAAGATGGTGAAAACTCTATCCCTTTATTCAGTGTCTTACAGGCTTTTGAGTTGAGATCTCTAATTTGCTTATCATGCCATTAGAGACCAACTTTTCTTAAACCTCCTATATCTCTGTAAATCCAATGGTTCCAAAAGTAGTAGAATGAGGGACTTAAATTTTCATCATCAAGAAAAAAAAAAAAAAAAAAAGTATAGGGATAAATTTATAATTCAGTATGTCACAAAAAATAGGAATACATTTGAACTGCATGTTAAACAGTCATCCTTTCAAATAGTTGACGGACGGGTATTAACAAATTCACTACAGACTAGACCAGTATGTGTCTCCTAGAGAATGGAGGTGCCATCTGATGGATAGTACACACTAGGCATGCATATTTGTAACACTTAGTAACCATGAATATCTATGAATCATTGAATCTAAGAATCTATAAACTGCCTTCTTATAAGTCACGTTATAGCTTTTATAAAAAGCTGCTGACACTTTATTTTATTTTAATAAATCCGCCCATACCTTCTTTTCCATATTTTATTCCCCAAATTTTACTCAAAAAAGTTCAATTTGTCTTCTATTAAAATATGTTTGACCCCTTTGTGTCATTACTTCAAATCCTATATGCTTGCTTTGATTAAATTCCAATCCCATTTTAATAAACTATCCCATAAAATCTCAGTCAAAGGAATTACAGATTCTTCCTCTCAACAATGCATTCTATATTGTCAGTGTAATCCATACAAACTTGTAGTACCACATGTCCATGTTTTACATTCCAAACCCTGCACTAAATACTATATTTAGAACAGACTGTGTGTGTTGTATCTTTACAAAGGATTTCAAAGATTGAATGTAAATATAAATAGCAAGCACTTGTTAGCTTTTGAGAATGCAGCCAGAGAGTGAGCATGTATGGATGTAATAGCTAGTTTGTATATAAGTTTATTTAAGTAATAGTCATTAAGCCTCTATCCTGATGTCTTTGTACATAATAAAGCTGCTTGAACAGAGCCCACAAAGACTCATGTATGACATCCTGACTAGATGAGTGACATGGTGTCATAACTGGGATTCCAGAGACTGGTTCCCAGAGCTATGAGATGCAGAGTTAACAATGAAGGTAAACTAAGAGAAACCAGCATGAAAAAAGGTCAGAAAGAACCAAAGGTAATAAACACTTGCATGAGCAGTTTATTTTATAAAAAAGAAAAATGTAGCATTATGAGGGCACAGACCTCATTATTAAACAAGCAAGAAGCACAACAGATTTATTAATTAAACAAAATGTTTAAAATTAAGATAATTGATAAAACGAGTATGAGAAAAGCACATAAGGGGTTTGGAATTACCTTGGAATTGCAATATGGACATGATTAAGGCAAAATGAGCATGTTTAAAGCAAAATTAGCATATTTAGAGTAAAACGAGTACAAGAAAAAAACAATGGGTATGAAGAGAGATTAAATGAGCAAAATGAATATAAGGACAAAGAGGGCACACTAATCATAAATAATGCAAGGCGACTGCAAGTCTTTTGGCAAAGTACTGTGTTGTGGCATAACTACTACTTTGCATTGTATTCAGGGCATAACTAGAGTTATGTGAAGTGTCTTAAAGTGTGTAAAAGTGCTTGTAGTGTGTGCTTATTACTGTGCATGTATTCTAAAGAGTTCATTTGTGTGCAAAGTACAACTATTTTGTGAAGTACAGTGTAACTCAAAGTGTGTAAAAGTGCTTACAGTGTGCTTATTACTGTGCATTTATTCTGATGAGTTTGTGTGTAAAGTGCAACTATTTCCTGAAGTACTGTCAAAGCCATTTCAAAATGTTTCTTGTGCTAGGTGTGTCTATTCACAAAGTGCTTCTATTACAGAGTGTTTCTTGCACAGTAAAGAGTTATCTAGAAAAGTAACACCATTTTTGGAAAATTTCAGTGTGCTCTGTACTGGTTATATGCAAAGTGCAGTTAATTCAAAATATTTCTTACTCTGAGCTTCTTCTGCCCAGTTCATTCATACAGTACAGTTATTTTGAAATGTTTCTTAAAATGATGATAAATAATTTTTGCAGTACAATGATTTCAAGAGTATTACAGTGCCCGAGAGACTTATTTTCCAAAGTTCAGATATTCAGAGGCTTGCTGTGCCATTGGGCAAAGTTATGAATAATAGCATACATTTCTGGTATATGTATGTGTGTGTGTTTGTGCATATTTGCAAAACCCTTCACTGGTATGTGTTAATAATGGCAGTTGGATTTCAAAAGCCCTCACTACTTGTATTTGATCATAAAATTGCAGAGAATTGGAGAATATTTGAGTACGAGTACGTTATTTTTATATAATCAACTTATTCTGACAAAGAAGAGTGCATTAGGGCATTCATCCTATGTGGGTCTGAGGCCATTGAAAGAGAGCGTTCATTTGTGTATGCACCAGCAGTATATGAGGGAGAAGGTGAAAATCACCATATTGATGTACAGGCTAAATCAAGGGAAGACCTTGAGTGACTGAAGTGCAAATTCAGAGAAATGTGTAACCCCCAGACAAATATTACATTAGAGAGGCATTTGTTTTACACAAGAGATCAGAAACCAGAGGAAACTTTTACAACTTATATTACTGACTTGAGGAACAAAGCTAAAATGTGTAGGTTTGTTGACATAAAAGATGAGTTAATAAAGGACAGGCTTGTGTATGGTATTAATAGTGCTGCTGTGAGAAAGATTTTGCTTTGTGACAGTGATTTAATGCTGAGAAAAGCTATTGAGATTTGTCAAATCCATGAAGTTACAGAAAGGCACATAAGTATGTTTTCAAGTGATAAGAGCATGGTTTTAGCAGGCTCCAGAGCAAATGTAGACAGCATGCAACATGTGGCAAGCAAAAGCAGGCCTAAGCACATGGCAGCTGCAGCCCCTGTGGGTTCTTCTGGGAAACCACATAGTTTTCCATCAAGTTCAAAAAAAGGAGCATCCTCATTACATTATAAGTGTGAATCAGAAAAACCCAAATCAGGATTTATTGTTAACTGTTGCAATTGTGGTGCAAATCATGTGTTTAAAAGAGAAATGCTTAACATTTGGTCATCAATGCCACAAGTGTAAAAAATGGAGCCATTTTCTAAAGTTTTGCAAATCAAGTAAACCTCACATGATTATAAAGAAGGGTCACTCAAAAAAGCAATTTAATCATATAGAGGGCAGCGATTCTACTTTCTACGTAGATGGTGTATAAGTAATTGGTGAAAAAGCTGATGCAGTGAATTTGTTGGCAAAGAACAAAGTGTTTTGTACTGTCCAGATCAATGGTAAATCCAAAGAGCTCAAAGTAGACACTGGCTCAAACTGCAATGTTATGTCAACTGTCACATTTGCTAAGGTGAGAACTAATGAACAATTTAATGTGGCTAATAGTGCGAAACTTGTTGCTTGTAAAGGTGAACAAATTCAAACCGAAGGCTCAGTAGTGCTTTCATGTTATTTGGATAATAACTGTTACAGCTTGTTATTCTATGTAGTTTGAAGACCTGTGCAGTCATCATTTGGTCTCAGAGACAGTTTAAGAATGAATCTGCTTTGTTTTACCAAAGAAGTTCATCATATAAGCACATATACTAGTTCCAATTTTTCCTGAAGCCATTTTCTCAGAGTATGCTGATGTTTTCGATGAAAAGTTGGGCAAACTTCCAGTTGTGTATTCTATGAAGTTAGACCCAGAGGTCAGTCCAATAGTCAGACCAACAAGAAAAGTTCTGTTAGGTATGCAGGATAAAGTCAAAGCTCAGTTGGATAAAATGGTGCAGCAAGGTATAATTTTTCCAGTTACAGAATAAACTGATTGTCTATGGTAGCAGCCTACAAAAAAGGCTCAGACAAAATCAGAGTATGTATTGACCCAAGATATTTGAAGAAAGCATTAAAGAGACCACGTCATCCAATGCATACAGTCAAGAAAGTTGCAGCCCTAATATCAAATGCCACTTTTTATCTTGTATGCAAAAAGTTCATTTTGGCAAGTGATGCTTCATCACAAATCCTCATTACTGACTACTTTCAGTATCCCATTTGGCAGACATAAACTGCTAAGGATGCCCTTTGGAATAAATTCTGCAAATGAAGTCTTCCAGCTTGCAATGGAACACATTTTTTCAGGTTATTCTTGTGCCATAATAGTAGATGATTTATTGGTTGGATGCAATGCTGAAGCAGAGCATGACAGAAACCTTAGGAGAGTTATAGACAGATCACATGAAGTGAACTTAAAGCTCAATCCTCTAAAGTGCAAATTCAGACTACCAGAAGTTACATATGTAGATGATTTATTTACCAGCACTGGCTTGAGACCAGACACATCCAAGCAAGCAGCTATTCTTGAGATGTCAGCATCAGATAATATTCAAGCTCTACAAAATTGTTTTGGCATGGTCAACTATTTAGGCAAGTTTATACCAGACTTCAGTTGACAGCACCTTTGAGAGAGCTGACATGCAAATATTTTCCATGGTCTTGGTTGGAACAGCACCAGAAAATATTTAAAGACCTTAAGCAGAAAATTGCCACCCACCTACATTAAGATACTATGATGTCAATAAACTAGTTACTCTTTCCTGTGATGCTTCAAAATTTGGTGTTGGCACAGTAATTCTTCAGTAAGGCAGATCAGTATCCTATGCATCTAGAACACTTACCCAAACTAAAATGCAATATGCTGAGATTGACAAAGATCTTTTGGCAATAGTATTTGCATGTTCACAATTTCATGATTATATTTATGGTCGAGCTATTCAGAATGAAACTGATCACCAACCTCTAATTAGTATTCTAAAGTAGCCTATGCATTCAGCTCCAGTGAGATTACAAAGAATGATGCTCATATTGCAAAGATACAACTGCAAATTGCTCTGTACAAAAGCCAAACTTCTTTATCTGGCTGATACCTTATCCAGATCACCAGAAATACAACAGAACAGCTTGACGCAAAAAAATTTTGATTTTGGCATAATGGAAGTGGGTAATTTTTCTACCGCAAATCTTGAGCTGAGAGATCATACAAAGATTGAGCCAATGTTGCAGAAGCTCAATGACTACATTAATGCTGGATGGCTGTCAGTACAATCTAGTGTACCATCTGAAGTGCAAACGTATTTTTCTTACAGAAATGAGATGTTGATGGAAGATGGTATTATTTTCAAAGCTCCTAAAATTGTTGTTCTTGCTTCCTTACAGCATGAATATATCCAGAGTTTGCATCAAGGTCACTCAGGTTCCAAATCTACCAAAAGAAGGGTGAGAGAACTAGTATTTTGGCCTTCTCTAATAAAAGACTGTTAAAGTACTTTCTTCTTGCTCAGTAAGCAATAGTACTAAACCGCATTTGCAAAGAGAACCACTTCTGTAAAGTCAGGTTCCTGAACTACCTTGGTCAACAGTAGACACTAATATGTTTGAGTGGAACAATCCGCATTAATTTAATATTGGTAGACTGTTATTCAAACTTGTTTGAGAATGATTTACTACCTAATCTAACATTCACTGCTATCACTAAATTGAAACATCATTTCTCAGTTCATGGTAGTCCACACAAAATTGTTTCTGACAATGGGACTTTGTACATGTTACTAGTAGTCCAGAATATCCACAGTCAAATGAATTAGCTAATGTGCTGTGCAGTGTGCAAAGCAATTACTTAAAAGATTAAAGCATGACAATACCAATGTCTTCTTGAATTTACTTAATCTCAGAAACATACCCCATGATGATATACTTGACTCACCTGCTCAGCGACTTCTATCTAGGCAAACCAGAACAACACTGCCTATTAGTTCCATTTTGTTGACGCCTAAAGCTAAGAACAATTCCAGTTATGATAAATTGAGCATATTTCTTCGTCCATTGAAAGAAGGAGAGACAGTGAGGAAACAAATGGTGAATGGTTTTGACTGGATTGGTCAAGTAACAGGTATATAGCCAAGCTGAGATCCTACTTTGTAGAATCTGAGAGTCTAGAGTACAAGAGAAATTGCAGATATCTTCTTCCTTTACCAGAATCAATATTGTAGCATTGTTCCTGTGATACAGACTCTAGAGCTCAGAGCAATCAAGACAATGTTCCTGTTGCAGAACGTGTCTTAACTTCTACTTCCATTCTTGATGATGTCCCTGATGTCCCTAAGGTTGAACATTCCATAGAGACAGTCCCAGTTGCTAAATCTAATTCTAAATTTTATGTCACGCAATTTGGTCATATTTCCAGACCTAGTGTGAAATACACAGCAATCAGGACATAATTGTATATGTGCATCTAGTTCTGTATAATTGCATGACAAAGAATTATTTGTATTGATTGCATGTCAACTGATATTGCCAATATTGCATGACCTATTTCTCAAAGAGGGAGGATGTAGAACAGAGTGTGTGCTGTATCTTTAAGAAGCATTTCTAGGACTGAACATGCATATAAATAGCAAGCCTGTGTTAGCTTCAGTGCTATTTTGAGAATGCAGCCAGAGAGTGAGCATGTATGAATGCAATAGCTAGTTTGTATATAAGTTTATCTAAGTTAAAGTCGTTAAGCCTCAATCCTGATGTTGGTACATAATAAAGCTGCTTGAACAGAACCCACAAAGACTTGTCTATTATATCTTGACTAGACAAGTGACACTATACATCCTTTACATCTGCATTAATCCTTAAATCAAACAACACGGGGTGCATTTCACAACCTTGCATTATCCCATTCTTTATTTTAATCCTTTGTGCATAAAATCTATTTATGCAGAGTCAAACATATGAAGTATTATAAATTTAATTTGCTTTACTAAGCCAACATTTCCAAAAACTATAATCCTGTAATATTCCTATTTTCTCATGATTCACACTATCAAACGCTTTAACAATATCCTCACCTACTACCCTGCCTTTCCATTCCCAGCTGAATATCTCTACTGTTTCTCTCTGCATAATTAACATCTCCCCTTTTATGATACCATGTATGCCTGGCTTCTTACTCTTCCTGTCACTTTACCCAGTCTGTATTAGCTTAGTCATTTTTCCATAATCTGTATTACTCACTGATAACAGCATAGTTAACTGATAACTGTGTAGTATAATCTTCTTCTTTCCCCTTCCAAATACATTTCATCTCACAATCATATTTATTTTCCCTCATTTTCCTTTAATCCTGCCAGTCCTGTCATACTTCTCTAAAATATGAAACTGTTCCACCATATTTCTGAAATATACATAAGTTATGTCATCCATCTGTGGCCTATCCAGTCTCACATTGCCTAATGCTGCTAATGTCATGTACTCCTACCTGTTAATAGTTCTTAACCCTTTTTATCTTGTAATTGTTTCTCCTTATATAACAATTAGGTATACTTCTCCACTTTTCCTATCATCCCCTATTTTTCTCTATTTCTCCTTTTTCTTTTACCCATTCCATATACATGCATTCTGCTTGCATACCTTTGGTCAACCTTGGATTAACCTCTTCCCTTCTCTTTACAATAAAGTTCTGTTTTCTTAATCATCCTCTCATCTTTCCTTTATTTCTCCCATATTATTTCTATCCTGTTCATAATACTCCAAACTATTCTATTCCAATAAAAAATGCAACTTTTAATACATTCCTTATACTGCAGAAGTTTAATTCTGTTGTCGGATCACTTTCAGTACCTGCATTCATCATTTAACGTATAGGCTTCCTAACATTTCCACCAATTTCTTTAACCTATCAAAATAACATTTTTCTCCTCCTTCCTTATAACTTTTTTTTACATCCTTATTAACTATTTACCCACCTGTATCTACAACTTTTTTTCCAGTTAATGTAAACACTGCCCTATTTTCTATAAACCATGCTGCTTTGTTCTACATATAAACATTTTTATACTACTACATAAATAATATATTTTGTGACTAACTCCCCTCTCCAATATCTTCTTTATTCTTATCTCAATATTTGCAAAACTCTCCTCTCAACTATGCCCGATGGAATATTGTAGCAATTTTTTTTTTATTTCCATCACTGCATTGTATATATTTGAAAGCCAAATTAAACCCATGCATAAATTATTAATCTATTTATGACATAGTTTTGCAAAATTAATTCGCTCAAAAACTGTCCTTAGTTGATGTATGCACATTGCATAAATTAATATACTTTCCTTCTCATAATCAGTCAGCAATATATAATGTCAAAAACCATGCCACATTGTGGGTCAGAGTGCTCACATCTGCTTCCTTTTTCAACAACATTGATAACAGCAATATCCACCTTCCTCCCAAAATACTTCTACTTCATTGTACCTTTTCCGCTTTTTCATCCTGTATAGTTCTTTCTACTGTATTGTTTATATTTGCATCAGTTATCATTTCATGCGGTGCAACACCTGTCTTTATATTAACACTAACATTTGCATTTTTAATGACATGTTCAACATTTAATAATATTTTTGATGTTTCTGCATTTTCCCTTTCCCCTCTATCATCCCTTGGTCCATCAGTAAACATGTACACCTCCATTGCAAAGTTCATTTAAAGGACTGTCCATCCAAAAATGTTGCCATTAATGCTCCATTTCCCAACAAAACTCCCAATGCTGTTTATCACATTATGTAATTAAATACCCTCTTTCCACATTGAAGGAATAATCATTTGTCTGTCTTCAGTAATATACAGTGCCTCTATGGAATCAGGAATACATTTGGAAAATGTTATAGGTCCAGCATTTTCATTTTCAAAACCAATTAACCTAACCACTTCCCAATTCAGAAGTCATCTCAATCTCTCACTTTGTCCATTGAGTAGTATTCACACAATATGGTCCTTACAAAAGCCTTTCTCACAGCAATTGTCCTAAACTGAAGTATAAATTTGTTTTGAACAGATAAAATATCTGCACAGACTACCTTCTTTGAACAGATAACTCCAAATATCTGCAGAGAGTACTTAGATAAGGAGGGTCTCTCAGCATGCTCAGTAAAATGTTTTTGCATGAGAAGAAACACTTCATTTTAAAAATAAGCTTCAACAATTGGCGACTTTGCTGAAGAGCCAGTGCAAGCAGTGGCATCAGTGTATCAGTCTAGACCACATGCCTGTCAAGTATTAATGGGGTTCTAAAATTAAATCTTAACAAGAACATCCATGGATCTTGCATTAGTTGCATTTATCATCCTTCCTTCACATTATTTGCATCATCATCTATCATCTCTGCTGATCTTCATAGTGCTGCATCACCAAACCTGATCATCATAGTTCACATTCAGACCTATCTCCTTCACCCTTTGAAATCATTCTGTACCTCCAAACTGCACTGTGGCAAACAGCTTTCCTCTTTAATATGTTCCATGAATTCAGTTCAGGCCACAGTAATCTCTGAGTCTACATCATGCATTAATGTTAACATATGAGAATCTGACATTCTACCCACCTACAGTTTCACAGTTTGGGTTTCCATAGCATTCTGTTCCTCTGAGTGGTAAGTCAGCACTTGTAATCTCTCTTACAATGTTTGTCATCCACCATTGTGTTTTTCTTCCAGCTTACCTTGCACTGGAAACAGAAAATTCAAGGTCAATAGAGTAGAGGAATTTCTGTGGTGCCATTGCCATATCTCCTTGGTCATTACGGATGACATTTCAGGTCTTTCCTTAAAACAGGCTATCCATAAGGGCACTAACATAGTCGACTAAAAGGAAACACATTAAAATAAATAAATAAAGGACATAGTGTTTAAATGCAAAAATAGACCACCTGGGACTGGACAGTATTGTTGTTATTTGGACAGCAGAAGTCTTGCACTTGATTATGTTTTTCATTACATCAAGAGTTTTGAAACAAAATTGTGCAACCGCCTCTTCTCTAAAGAAAAGAGGAAGAAGAACCAAATCCTATTTTTATATAGGTAGTGTATCAATTCTTTGATAGCTGAATCACATCTGACTAGTGATTTGTTTTTAATTGGCACACGACTCAATTCAACAATCACAGATCTTCAACAGACAACATAGCAGAAGTAGGACATCCACCTGCAGGTATATAGGCAGTGTTGGAAAGGGTAGTTTGCTGGGCTGAGTATTGCAAAAAACTCAATTATTTGCAGGGTCAATGCTTTTATCTATCCCTCTGTCTATCTGTCTATCTATCTATCTATCTATCTATCTATCTATCTATCTACGTCTCTCTGCAAATATTTATGCCTGTCTCTCTATATATTTCTCCCTACACTCTCTGTGTGTGTATATATATATATATATATATATATATATATATATATATATATATATATATATATATATTTATGTAACCAAATATGCACAAGATTGACATGCAGCATATTATCAAAATTAGACAAGTACACAATGGAAAATAGTGTCAAAACAAATTGAGAACTATCAATAATATATATTATAATATAAAACATCATTATTGACAATACAACAAATGCACACACGCACACACACACACACACACACACACACACACACACACACACACACACACACACACACACACACACACACATCTATTTTACCTCATACATTTCCAATGGATCTATATAATATATTCTTATTACAATTTGGAATAGAATTCCTTTTTATTTTTACCAATGTTATGAGGAGCAATCTTCCAATTCAGATTTTTTTCAGATATTGCTGACCCTCTTCATCTCCCAAATCTCTACCTCTCTTATTTAAATAAAACAATCCACATTTTTCAAGTCTTTTTCTTTAGTTTAGTTCAACATATGTTCTTCATAGTTAATAACAAAATTAATAATGCAATAAAAGGGTAGTGATGTTAAATGAACAAAAAGTGTAGCAGATTTAATTCCCCTTTCCTTATGATTGTATAACACACCCCTTCTTATATGATTAAGTCTAGAACCCCAACATTTTAAGAGTTCCTTGTCTAACTTTTGTCATAATCTTCTTTTGACTGTTTCCATTAGGGTCGCCACAGCGGATCATCAGTTTCCATTTTTCCTGTCTTCTGCATCTTGCTCTATCACACCAACCACCTGCATGTCCTCTCTCACCACATCCATAAACCTTATCTTAGGCCTTCTTCTTTTCCTGTTACCTGGTAGCTTCATCCTTAGCATCTTTTTCCCAATATACTCAACATCCCTCCTCAGCACCAAACCAACGTAATCTGGCCTCTCTGGCTTTGTCTCCAAACCTTCCAACCTGGGCTGACCCACTAATATACTTATTTCTAATCCTGTCCACTCTCATCACACCCAGTGCAAATCTTAAACATCTTTAACTCTGCCACATCCAGCTCTAACTCCTGCCTTTCTGTCAGTTCCACTATCTCCAACCCATATAACATAGCTGGTCTCACTACCCTCTTGTAGACCTTCCCTTTCATTCTTACTGGTACTCGTCTGTCACAACTCAATCCTGGCACTCTTCTCCACCCACTCCATCCTGCCTGTACTCTCTTCTTCACCTCTCTTCCACACTCACCATTACTCTGAACTATTGATCCCAAGTATTTTAACTCATCCACCTTCGCCACCTCTATTTCTTGCATCCTCACCATTCCTCTATGCTCTCTCTCATTCACACACATATATTCTAAGTCCTGCTGACCTTCATTCCTCTTATCTCTAGAGCATATCTCCATCTCTCCAGGGTCTCCTTCACCTGTTCCCTGCTCACACTACAGGTCACAATGTCATCTGCAAACATCATAGTCCATGGGACTCCTGTCTGATCTCGTCTGTCAACCTGTCCATCACCATTGCAAATATGAAAGGGCTCAGAGCTGATCCTTGATGTAATTCCACCTCCACCTTAAATGCATCCACCACTCCCACTGCAGACCTCAACGCTGTCACACTACCATCGTACATATCCTGTACCACTCTAACATACTTTTCTGACACTCACGACTTCCTCATACAATACCACAACTACTCTCTAGGTACCCTGGCATATGCTTACTCTAAGTCTACAAAAATACAATGCAACTCCTTCTGACCTTCTCTGTACTTCTCTATCAACAATCTCAGAGCAAACATCGCATCTGTAGTGCTCTTTCCTGGCATGAAACCATACTGCTGATCACTAATCATCATGTCCCTTCTTAACCTAGTTTCCACTACTCTTTCCCATAACTTCATGCTGTGACTGATCACTTTAATCCCTCTGTAGTTACTACAACTCTGCACATCACCCTTATTCTTAAAAATCAGTGACAAAACACTTTTTCTCCATTCCTCAGGCATCCTCTCACTTTCCAAGATTTCATTAAGCAATCTGGTTTAAAACTTCACTGCCATTTCACCTAAACACCTCCATGCTTCCACAGGTATGTCATCTGGACCAACAGCCTTTCCATTCTTCATTCTCTTCATAGCTATCCTTACTTCCTCCTTGCCAATCCATTGCACTTCATGAGTCACTATCCCCACATCATCCAACCTTCTCTCCCTCTCATTCTCTTCATTCATCAACCCCTCAAAGTACTCTTTCCATCTGCTCAACACACTCTCCTCGCTTGTGAGTATGTTTCTCTCATTATCCTTTATCAACTTTACCTGCTGCACATCTTTCCTAGCTTGGTCCCTCTGTCTAGCCAATCGGAGCGGGTCCTTTTCTCCCTCCTTAGTGTCCAATCTTTCATACAACTCTTCATATGCCTTATCCTTAGCCTTCACCACCTCTCTCTTTGCCATGCACCTCATCTCTTTATACTCCTGTCTACTTTCTTCATCTCTGACAATCCCACTTCTTCTTTGCCAACCTCTTTCTCTGTATACTCTCCTGTACTTCCTCATTCCACCACCATGTCTCATTGTCGTCTTTCCTCTGTAGAGATGTCATACCAAGTACCTTTCTAGCCATCTCCCTTACTAGCTCTGCTGTAGTTACCTAGCTATTTGGTAACTCTTCACTGCCACACAGTGCCTGTCTTAACTCTTCCCTGAACTCCAACTCGCAATTACCCTTGTTCAATTTTCCCACCATTTGATCCTTGGTGCTGCCCTCACACAGACCTCTCAACTGTCCCTGATTTTCAGGGATGTCCCTGATTTAGACTCAGATTGTAGGTCTCTCTCTCTTAATCCCTCTTAAAACTGGTGACTGCTGAAGAAAAGGTGGTGATTTGCCCTTAAGAAATAATGATAGTTATTTAGAGTTATAGATGTTTTATGTCAGAAAATCTATATTAATCCGCATTCTCTTACAAATGTTTCAAGCTAATAGTAGAAATATTTAAAAAATGTCCCTGATTGTCCCTGATTATTTGAGAATTTGTCCCTGATTCTGTAGAGATTTGTCTTTGATCGGTTGAGAGCGATGCACACTCCTCCTCTTCTTTTTAATCACCGTCATCCTACAAACCACCATCCTATGCTGCCTAACTACACTTTCCCAGGTCACCACTTTACAGTCTCCAATCTCCTTTAAACTGGCCCTCCTACATAAGATATAATCCACCTGTGTGCATCTTCCTCCACTCTTGTATGTCACCCTATGCTCCTCCCTCTTGCTAAAATACATATTCACCACAGCCATGTCCATCCTTTTCACAAAATCCACTACCATCTGACCTTCTGCATTCCTTTGCTTAATACCATACCTAGCCATCACTTCCTCATCCCCTCTGTTCCCTTCACCAGCATGCCCATTGAAATTGGCTCCAATCACCATTACCTCACCCTTGGGTACAGTCATCACCACTTCATCCAACTCACTCCAAAATTTTTCTTTCTCATCCAACGCACACCCAACTTGTGGAGCATATACACTCTTTTTTAGAATTAAAAAAAAAAAAAAAAAAAAAAGAATGGCCTGATTAATTAATTTGCCAATTATTATTGAATTAATAAACTTTTTTTTTTAAAAAAAGTTTATTTAAATGTACTCTAAACATTAATAATTCCTTTAATTTCTTCAAAAATATGCTTCAATATATATATATATATATATATACATTTAACCTCAATTCCATCAAAATAAATATTACCAAACTTTTTAATATACACTTTTACACTTTTCTCTCTTTAACATTAACCCAATGTATTCTAGCAATTGCCAAGTTTTAATACTATATTAGCAAACTTTTTAATATCCCCTATACTTTTACACTTTTCTCTCTTTAACATTAAACCAACCTATTCCAGCAATCCCCGAAGTTTAAATACTAATTCTATTATCCATTTAATATTTCTTGTTATTACTACAATACCATCAGCATAAATCATTAACAACATTTTACTGATTTTTTTGTAAATAAATTGACCATTCTTAAATTTCTTAATGACATTTTCTAAAATAGCATTCATAACTAAATAATATATGAACGCACATAACAACCTTGTCACAAGCATTTTTGATCCAATATAACGAGTTAATAATCTCTTAAATTCCATAATCATCAACAATTTTCCATATTTGGTTATGATTAACAGTATTGAATGCTTTTGTAACATTACATACTAAAATTGTGACCTCCTCCCTTTCATATAATATAATATTCACAGTTCTTCTATAACAATTAGCATTTCCTTTACTTGTTATTTACTTATGCTACAGTTACCTTTATTCTAAAATTTTCAAAGAAATTCTTAAACCTAAGTTGCAAAATTTTCATAAGAAACTCAGTCTGAATTATTTGGTATTAGGGTACAAATCTTCTCAATGTTGTCTATTCTCTTTTACCAAATGAATTTGACACATTCTTCACAAACATTATAATCACCAGTACCTTTATTTTTCGACTTATTTGGGAATCCTATAAATTTTTTTGTTGTCTTGATAATGATTCTTAAAAATGCTAATGTAATCCATCTATCACATCAGTGGCACTAATATTCACTGAATTAAAAACCTGTTCAAGTTCTGTTAATAAACTATTCTTCTTTTTTTTAAGATTCAAATAATATGAAACATATGGCTTTCATCTATATATCAGTTGTCAAATTTTTGTATACTTCTTCCTTTATTTGCTTATGATTTTTAAGTAAAATACCTTAATTAGATTGTGATTCCTAAATAGAAAGCTAACTAACGTCCTTAAAAAAAGGGAGGCATAAGCATTTTGCCCCCTTCAGTTACATCTCTTTCTCTCAACAATAAATTCCTGATCCAGTTTTTATTTTCTTCATAACTTCATAAATCTCTGCCTATCATAAAAAAAACAGAATAATTTTGCTCGAGTATTAAACATTTTGTGAACTTCCTTATCAACATTTTTTTTATTTTATTAAAATACCTTCTTTACAAATTTATATAAGCTTTCATAAGTTTCAGTGTTACCTGCTACTCTTTGTATCTTAATCTCATGCTCTATCCATAAACTATTCATTTCTGTCTTTAACTAATTTTTCCTACATCCAAGCCATGTAATTTCTTATTCCCTTTATCCCATCAGAAGCAATGTAAATTGTTCCATAATATAGCCTGTATGGACTTATGATTAAAAAAAAATCAACTGAAATATTTCCTTCCTGAAATTCTTTCATGGAATCTGAAAATGGCATACAATCAATTCTGTCTTCCAAACCACCTCTTGAATAATCACTTCTGTTTCAAAGTACCTCTTGAATACATTTATCTTACTTTGCCTAAGTTTAATTATGTTAATTACATAATGCCTCTCATTTTTAACATCTTTTTCAAATTTCTTTCTGAAAGATATTACATTATAATTCATATATTGTGCTTTTGGTGAAAAGTGTGCACAACATTCTTCTGCTAGTATAGTTGCCATATCTAGTGGATATGAGGGGGTTGTGCCACTTTGGATAAGTTCAGAATACTGGAGGGGGTCTGTTTTTTTCCCTAATGTAACTAAAGATTGGCTTATAATTATCCTTGGCTTCAGAAGCTAATTTAAGAAAATGATTTTCTTTTCTTATCTTTTTAGCTCTGTACCGATATTTAATATGAGGAATTTTAGATCCTGTGCTTAATTTTTTAACAAAAGTATTGTTTTCTTGATCTGGAGTTTATTTAAGCTGTTGTACCACAGGGGAGGTTTAGCCTTAAAATTCCCATTATATTTGACTGTAGTAGCGATGGCCTGTTAGATTCATTTATCTATGTGGAACTAGAACTCTTTTGTATAAAGAGCAGCTGTGTCCGTGTCAGATGTAGTGATGTTATATTTTAATTTGGGTACTTCATCATAGACTTTTTGAAGTTTTGTCTATTTTAAGTCCCTGAATCCAGAATTATTGACTACAGGGATTTTAGAGATTTTTAAAAGGAGTGTTTTATGTTTGTGGTCAGACTTAAAAGGGATGTAAAAACTAAACAGTAACAGCTAGTAACAATGTTAAGTCTTACTTTGCACTTTAACTACTTGTTTTCACCACATTGTTGAGGGTTTATGTGCTAGTTATTATTTTTCTTGTACTTGCTATAAGTTTTAAGTTGCATTTTCCACTGCTATGAGCACTGCTGTTCTGCAATTCTAATGAACAAATTGCATTGCATCTGTTATATAGACACTGTTTTTAGACATCTGTTTTCTGGGTCTTTAACACCTGAGCTCCAACCAGACAATTTTACATTAAGACAGTTAAAAGTCTGCACTCTTGCGGCATTAGAGGGCTGATTTCACCTATCTGAGCTGAGAAGTGCTGATGGAAAGCTTATTGTGTACTAATTTGATTGGCCTGGGGCAAACCTAGTTAAGAAGTTGCTTTGATTTCAACTTGTATATAAACCTTACATTTGCATGAATTTTTGCTCACTTATTCAGATTGGCTTGGTGTTTGATGTCATCACCAGAGAGTTTGAGAAATTTTATATGCATCTGAAGCTATCTTAGGCAAGAAAATGATTTGAAGTATAAGCATTATTTTGTACTTTTACAACTTGTTTTCAATGAATTATTGAAGATGCATGCACTATTTATTATTTTTCCTGAACTTGCTTAGTCTTTTAAATTACATTTTTCATGGCTGTAAGGGCTACTCTTCTGAAACTGTAGTGCTCTAATTACATTCTGTCTATTGTAGCCTATGTTTTTAGGCATCTATTGTGTGGATCTCTAACACGTGTGCTCTAAAGCAGTCAATTTAACATGAAGAGAGTTAAAAGCTTGCATTCTTGTGGCAGGAGAGGGCTGATTTCACCTATATGAACTGAGAATTCCTGGTGGAAAGCTTATCCTGTGCTTATTTGATTGGCCTGTGGGCAGACCTAGCTTAAAAGTTGCTTTTTTCAGCTTGTATATAAGAAATGCATTTGTGCAACACTACTTAATGCAGTGGTGGTTAGCAGTGCCCTGTGAAGTCACAAGCACCTAGATGTTGCATTTTTCCCTATAAGAACAATCTCTTAAATTTTCCACAGTCTCATGTCACTGAAGGAGAAACTAATTTGTGCACTGAGAAGCATCACCACATTTAGTTAGCTTTAGATTACACTATTACAAAATCCAAACCTACAAGTACCCTCTCGGAAAGTTTCACAGTCCCTCACTGCTCAAGGAGCAACTGGTTTCAGACTGAGCAGCATCAATGCATCAGCTAGCTGCAGATTACACTATTTATGCAGCCAAACGTACTCTGGTTGTAAATACCCATCATTCCATTCCCTTAGTCAAACTTCAAAGGCCTCCCAGATGCTGTCTTTAGCAAAATCAAGTGCACTCAAACAAGACAACTCCCACCACAACACAAAAAAACTACTCCACATACTGTCTCAACTACTGAGGCCATAAAATATAACAGCACACAACCCAATATTTTGGTTATAGGAGACTCCATTGTGAGACACAACATGCTGTAAAGGGAAAAGATCACAGTTATTTACTTGTCAGGAGCCAGGATTCACCAGATTATGCAAGCACTTTGGTCAGTAAACCACAAGAATTAGTATGACTTAGTCATAGTTCATGTGGCCATTAATGATCTGAGCTGTATCTCCCTGGACTATAAGAAGACTACATGAAGAGAGACATGATTGAGCTGTCAGAATATGTGTTGCAGGTGAGTATAAGCCTAGCATTGAGCAGAATTCTACATTTTCCAAACATGATACTTCAATATCAACATAGAGTAATTGACTTCAATAATTGGCATAGCTACTAGTGTCAGTCCATGGGGGTCCAATATTTGTCATCCTGGGAGAACATGACTGATAGAGGCCAATCTGGTTTGCCAGGAATGGTCTGCATTGTTAACACTAAGCGTTCAGATATTGGCTAAATCATTGTCCACCTGTACAGTGCCGTTTTCATACATTCCAACATAGTAAAATTTACTCAGAATAAGCTAAAGGTATTACTGCTCAATGCTAGTAGTTTCAACTAGATACTACACTCCTTGGAAGCACTAATAACCCTTTAAATGCTGTCTTCTGTTCAGTTACTGAAACATGCTTCAAAGCTGCAGAAAGCACCTCAGCAAAGCAAGACTATAATGCCTTCCATACACTCAGACCACCCTCTGAACATGAAAGGACAGATGGGAGGTGTATCAATCTACATAAGAGATAAAAGCACCTCAACAATGGTAAAAAATATGATACACTTCAGCTACTCCATGTTCAACTAATCTTAAAGAGAGTCCCTTACCATATCCTTGCTAGCTACAGCTCACCTACCATAACACAGGAAAAACATACCTCATGCCTAAATATACCAAAATGTCTTACCATTCAGCCCAACAACATACTCATGGATGATTTCAACTATACCTCAATTAACTGGGAAGATTACATGACCACTAACATGCAGGCTGTAAGATTTCTAGACTTTGTCAATGCAAATGCCCTAGAACAGCTAGTCTGCACTGCCACTGGGGAGGCAAATATCCTAGACCTGGTACTCACATTGAAGGAATGTCGCACCCCACTCCAACCTCTTACTGGTTAGATCAGATCAGAAAGTGGTCTCCTTTGAAATAAATATATCCTCAATCTAACTCCGGAACCTTTAAAAACTTTTCTAAGGCTAACTACCTCCTATTAAGCGATGGCATAGCTAATTTCCTAGCTCCACCAAACCTAGAAAATATTGAGGCCTATGCAGAGTTGTACACAAAAAAACTGTACAACCTTATAAACAGCTGCATATAAATGACAGTTCCATATCAAAGTAAACCTAGGACAAACTGCAAAAATAAGCCACTCTTGTGGTCCCCTGGTATTAATAGGCTGTACAACAAAAGAAAGAACATCCTGTCCAGAAGTAGAAGAGACATGTACAACATGGCAAAAGCTTTCTAATTAGTCCAAACAAGAAACTCATGGAGCTAGTCAAGTCCTCAAAAGTCAACTTTGAGGCAAAAATAGCTTCCCAAGCAAAGGATAACCATAAAGTATTTTTAAATTATGCCTGCAGTCTTAAGGGCAACACCAAACAATGTGCAGAGATAGTTGTAGACTGCACCACATATACCCAGCCAGGAGATATACCACATTTGCTGGCTGATAAATTTACCTCAAATTTCACAATCTAAATCACCTACAGTTATCCCCCAGAAAATACCCTCCACCATTCCTCTACCAGTTATCACAAAAGAATAGGTCATCACTGTACACTCTAAAGCTAAAAATGCAATCTTGTTGGTCCCAACAATACTCCTAGATAGTTATTAAATAGCATGAAATATGACTTATAATGCCCACTAGGATCTCTTTTTAACCACAGTGTCCAGATAGGCTTTGTCCCTGGGTAGTGCTGGGGAACAATGGTCGTTCATCTCCATAAAGGAGAGCCATCTACAGACACAAGAAATTACAGACTCATAAGTTTGACTAGTCTTATAAGTAAGGCCATGGAAAGAATAATCATGGACCTAATAAACAATGACACAGAAAATCTCTAAACACTGGACTTAACCAAGTTTGGTTTTGTCAAGAGCAGGTCATGGCTGCACAGTCTGGTAGACTTTTTTGAGAAAGTCACCAAGGCCATGGATGAGGGCAATACAGTACATACTGGCTACCTTGACCTGGCTACGGTATTTGATACAATTTCTCACCCAGGTAGTATAGATACAGTCACAAAATTGGGCATAAATCCCTACAGTAACAGATGGATAACCAAATGGGTCATGGACAAGACATATGTTGCTAGAGTGGGGAAATCCAAATCCAGCAAGAGGCCAGTTACTAGTGGTGTGCCACAGAACTCAGTGCTGCCACCTTTCCTGTCTGTAATATACTTCTCTGAAATCAAGGCTAATGTAGATAGTCTTTGGCTGGACAAGTTTGTTGATGATTGTAAGCTGTGGGCAATCACTGAATGCTGCAATGACACAGATATGCTTCAGAAAGGTCACAGACAAATAACTGGTGCCAGAGTCATGGCTTAAAACTAAAGGGAAAATGCAATATTATTCCCTTTGGGCAGTTGAATATCCCTACAAATTACAACATTAATAGCATAGCCCTTTGAGAAGACCCAGTGGTGAGATATCTAGGTACACAGACAGACAATAATTTGAACTTTGACCACTATGTGCTCATGGTGGTGAGGAAGTCCTTCTGTGTGGCACAACTTGCAAATAAGTGCATGGCATCCAGATCCAAGAAGGTTATAGTCACAGTATACTCAGTCCTCACCAGACCAATAATTGAGTACAATGCACCTTTCAGCATGTACCTGACCAGGCACTTGCAACAACTGGAGTGTCCTCAGAGGTTTCTTACAAAATAATACAGGGTGTAAACATGCCCTATGTGGATTGCTTAAAAGCTCTATTTCTGTACTGTGTCTCCTACTGACAATTAAGGGAATATCTATGCCTAACCTACAAGGCATTCTCAAATCCAGTCCTGATAGAACTGTTAGACATTTGCAAAAATGAACAGCACGTGATTACCCAATCAAGGGATCTACACCTGGCAGGTGGCATGAATTAAACATGCTGGAAGGATAGATATGTGTCTCAGAGATTACCTCTACCCTGGCACAGGCTACCTATTCACATAAAGCAGAACCCTTCCCTGACCCTCTTGAAATGCAGTTTGAATCAATGGACGGGCAATCATATATTCAATCCTGGGATGGTTCCTGTGTCCTTTTTGGGCAAGGGTAATCTGTAAAATACTCAGAAGCATAGGCTTTAGAATGAGTTATAGTCTGGTAGTGCAGGGGTGCTTTCTGCTGCCTTGAACCAGGTCTCTGTTACAGCACAAAAGTTGATGTTCTCCATTTTAAGGAGTGCTTCGAGTGAGTGCATTTTGAGATTTAGGCTTCTAGCATTGAGCAGCATGTCCCTCAGATTGCATTTGCTTGTAGCGGTTATGGTGGTAATTTGCTCTTTGGAACATGGCTTAACAAAAGCACTATAGGGGTGGAAAGAGCCTTGGCCAGTATCCAGAAGACCAGGGGTGACAGATGCAGGCTATCTCTGGCAAAGCATTGAGGTCTGTCCTGTCAATCATGTCATCCCAGGCAGACAGATACTGGATCCCCTTAGAATGACACAAGAAACTTTGCCAATTGTTGAAACCAATCATTTTCTGCTTGTACTGTGGTATCATTCTGGGTGATGGTAGGATGCTGCTCAGGACTAGGGTCATACCCACCTGTGCTACATAATCCGAGAGCTCCTCCATGTCTCTTTTCATGTAGTCCAGGGAGGTATGTCTCAGGTCATTCACACCCACATGTACAATGACAGAGTCATATTTGTACCTGTTGTTAAGGGACCTGATTGCATGTGTTATGTGGTGGATCCTGGCAGCTGACTGTTACTTTCTCCTTATTCAACCTAGTGAGTGGGACATCAGTGTGCCTCACTATCAAGTCACCTATGACTAGTGTGTTGGGCATTCTGTTTTGCCTTAGGGGCTTCAGTTGAGTGGGTCACTGTTTAGGAGAGTTATGTGTCTCTTGATTAGTGTAGTATTGTGGTGGTTGAGTCCATTTCTGCCATGGAGGTCTCTACTGTTTGGGTAGATTTTTACTGAGAGCCTCTGCAAAGTTAGATGTGTGGTTTGTGTTTTTATGTGAAGGCAGTGCTGGTGTGTGTTCTGGAGGGCTATGTGTTCCATCTGGTGTGGTGCTAGTGTTGACCTTCTCCTCTTGACCAGCTGTTCTGGTCCTGACTGGAGAGTGTGTGGCTTCCAATTTGGATATATAAGTGCATCTTTTGCAAGTCTGAGTGTTGGGAGGTAAGAGGAGAGGGTTGTCAGTAAACATGAGGCAGTTATTACATTGCCTCAGGATGGCCAAGTTGGAGAAAGCACAGGGAACTGACTTGTAGATATGCCTGGAGGGTTGGGCATTAATAATAAGTACTGGAGCTGTTTCCTTGCAGAACATTTAGGGCTGGTAGCACTTTTGTGTGCTACAATAATAGCTACAAGAAGTCTGGTAAAGTGCTAGACTAATAAGCTAGTAAAAGTGCAGGAGAGGCGAGAACTAGCATATCTAAGGGAAAAATTGAAGACCAGACTTTGGCAGCACTCAGAAGCTTACAAACAGTCCCGGATACAGCAAATCTATATCTGGACTAGACTAGTTACAGGAAAGGTGGGAAATAAGTGCAGACGTAGGCTTTTAAACCAGAAAGTTGAAAGAGATGGAAAAACTGCCCAAACGGCCAATAAACTGCAATTTCTGGGCTAGAAACAACTCTTCTTGTGGTATATAGGCTACCTACTGCTTACCACTCCCACTGATAAGCTCAAAGGCATCCCTTCAACATGAAAAGGCTTAGGGGCTCAGAAGCTTACAGTCTTATATACAGCAAATCTGTATCTGGACTAGACTAGTTACAGGAAAGGCTGGAAACAAGCTTAAAATTTTTTATTTGACCTCCTCAGCTTCAAAACTAATCTTATGATATACTTATCTGATTGCTGGTTTTGCAATTGCACGACCTATGTATGAGATAACCTCTCATAGCTTAAATATAATCTCTGACTTGAACCTGCTAACTAAAATAGCATAAAGGTCTTTGACTTGCAGAATTCTACCAAGTTACCAAAAAGCATTGTAAATATCATTGCTTCTTCTCCAATATCTCTGTATCAGGCTAGTTTTAATCAGTATTTTAACAAAGTTTGTCTTTCACCAGTCATTATCTCTATCTTAACACTCTTGGTTAACCTAAAAAAACTTTTCCTTTCCCTCTCCCTCATCTTCTTCATCTTTTACTTCTTCTTCCTTTCCTCACTCAACTTCTTATATTTCTTTAAAACTCAGCTTCTTCTGAATCCATTCTTATCACTAGCAGAAATAACACAGATATAACAATGACTATTCCACTACCACTCTTACATGCAAGTAAAATATGTAATCACTGTAAAATATGTAATCACTACTAAATATTCCACTTCCTGTTTGCACTATCCTATAAACTGTCCTATATACTCACAGTCCTTTTTTTCTTTAACATGCGTTAGCATGATAAGTTTATCTTTTCTATTTTAATCTCTGTCCACCTGAACAATTTTTGACTTTTCTGTTCATCACTATAATTCTTTAATGGTTGTTTTATATGTTTATTATTGGTAAATATTTGATGTCTTGATTTTAATTTTTGTACATGTATGACCACTGTAACTAACACTGTAACTATGCAATTTTCCCAGGCATCTATTGAGATTTTTTTTTTTTTTTTTTTTTTGCCAAATGGACCTTCCAGGTAAGCAAATGCTATTGAATAAATAAATAAAGAAATAATATCAAGGTGAAAAACAGTACTAAAGAAACCAGGCAAAAGAGCAAGATCTTGTATGAAGAGAAGGCTTATGTATATGGCAGGATGTTTTACACATCCTATCACTGGGAGAATGCTCATTTTCCCCCAAGTGCAACAAACCTGGTTCAGGACCTGATGATTAGGAATCTGCTTTGAGTGCAACTAACTTTTTCAACTGTATTAGGCAAATGATGAATATAAAGCCTTTGACAGCAGAGATTTGCAAAAATCCTTCAATTAGTCACATAATATATTGGCAGATATGTCTTTCATACCAGAAAAATCAGATGGCTGTGGGTTCTATTCCCATATTACATACTTGGAGTTATTTTTCCATTATTGAAACGGAGGGCTGTAATCCTGAAATACTGTCATTTTAAAGAAACTTTAAACCAGAGTGCTATTTGCCTGAAGTGGTGGTAGCTTGAGTGGCTGTAAATGCTTATCACATGATGATGTCCAGTCATATTTCTTAGAGACGTATATCTGGGGTAGGATGAAGGGGACAGATACCCAGAGAAAAAGATGTGAAGAGCTGTGAATGGGAAATTTGATTTATTTATTTATTTTATTTCACATTTGTTAACCGGGATTGTCCAGCTGAGCTGAAGAGCCCTTTTTCAGCGGATGCCCAGGGAGAAAAGCTCCAACATTTTAAACAATTTTCATTATAAATTACCATTAAACAGCAATGTTACAGGATTATTACAAGGCATTAAGTAGGAATACAATGTTATACAGTGTTAATAATTAGGAATATAGCAAAACTATTTAAGATGTATAAAAAGAAATATGTCATTAAGATGAATATAGTTTTTGGGTTAAGTGGTTACAAAAACACAGTTTTATCATAATGTAGTTGCATTAAGACAATTACAATAGAATGTTTCTCTGAGGCGATTTACTTAATAGATTTTTAGAAAACAGTAGAAAGAGTAGTCAAGGAAGATTAGAGAGAGCTGGTGAGAACAGTAAGTTAAGGGCAGAAAGTAGATTAAGATATGAGAAGTAGGGGATGTTAAGGAGGGAGAGTGCAGTGGCAGGACCAGTGACTTTTAAAGTGCTCTTTATTGGCTGTCTTAAATTGTTTAGGATGTGTAAGGGGGTCCTGATTTCTAGTGGAAGCCTATTCCAAGTAATAGTAGGGTGATAGCTGTACATGTTGCGTCCAAATTTAGACTTGGCTTTGTAGATTTGTAGTAGGTCTTGGTTAGAGCTTCGGAGAGGTTTGGAGGGAGAATAATGGGAGATGAGAGGGGATAGTGCTGGGCAGTAGGAAGGCTGGTATAGAATAGAATGGATGATCTGGAGTTGAGAAAGAAGAAGCTGGTGGGGTAATTCAAGCCAGTTTAGGTGTTTTAGAGAGAGACAGTGATGGGATTTGTAGGTTTGTTGGGCAGCAAATCTAGCTACCTTGTTGTAGGTAGATTCGAGTTTGGTCAGGAGTGCTGAGTTAAGAAGTGTGAGAATTTGAGAACTGTACATTAGACTGGGTAGAAGGTAGGTAAGAGAGACTAATCTTGGCTTCAGAGGTAAGGAATGTCTTCTTATGGTAAAGGAGCCCTAGTTTTGAATGAGTCTTTTTGATACAGTTATTAACATGCAAGTCAAATTTAAGCTTATCGTCAATGGTTACGCCTCAGAGCTTAGTGCTGGATTCTACCTGAATGGGAGTGTTATTAAGGGACTGTATGGAGAAGGAGGTTTTAATAATGCTGAAATTTTTAGGTAGGGAGAGTAACAGCTTTGCTTTTTTAGGGTTAAGGATGAGCTGGTTGTTGGAGAGCCATGTTTCAACTAAGTTAAAAGATGCCTGAGTAGCTGAGAAGAGCTTAGAGGAGAGTTGGCTGTGGTGATGACTGTAGAGTCATCTGCATATTGCACTAAAGATGACTGAGGACAGGAGGTATAGAGCTGATTAGTAAAGATATTAAAAAGTAAAGGCCCTGGGATAGACCCTTGAGGTACACCCATTTTTATAGGGAGAGGAGGGGAGAGTGCAGAGTGCCATCTCACTGATTGAGATCTATCAGTGAGGTAGCTGGAGAACCATGCAACAGTATCAGAGGAGAAGTTGAGGTTATGCAGTTTGTGCAGCAGAAGAGAATGTGACAGTGTTGAAAGCTTTTGAGAGGTCCAAGAATAGGCAAGAAATAAGTTTATGGTTGTCCATGACTATAGAGACTGTGTTGAGGAAGGATAATAGAGCTGTAGTGGTGCTATGTTTGCATCTGAAGCCATGTTGAGTGGGTATAAGCAGATTTTCCTGTATTAGATACTGCATAACTTGTTTATGAATACATTTTTCTAGTACTTTAGAAAGAGGGGAGAGGATAGCGATAGGTCTAAAGTTGGAGCTATCAGAGGAGTTACCTCCTTTATGTACAGATAAAGTGTAGCATTGTTTCCAGATGGAAGGGACTTTAGATTCAGAGATACAGTGACTGATTAGGATAGATACAGGGAGAGCAAGAGAGTCAGCAGCTAGTACAAGAAAAGTGGAAGGAATATTGAAATCTGATGCTGAGCATGGTTTTAATTCAGAGAGTAGAGTTTTGATGTAGCTAATGGGTACAGGTTTGAGGGAGAAGATATTTGAGGAGATAGTATTAGACTTAGGTTCCGAAAAGTTAGAGATGTTAGTAGTAGAGGAGTTTGGGTTAGGGTTCAGTAGCTTAGATATTGAATCGATGAAATAGGTATTGAAGATAGTGGCAGTTTCGTCAGATGTATTGTCTGGGCATGGATTGGGGGAGCTAAGATTACCGGGATGTAATATGTGGTTAATAGAGTTCCAGAACTTTTTAGGATTAGATTTTAGGGCTGTGGGAGGTTTGTTATAGAAGTCCTTTTCATCTTTATTTATGTGCTTTTTGTCATATTTCGGAGTTCTTTATATGATTTTATATATATATATATATATATATATATATATATATATATATATATATAATATATTAATATTAATAATGTTCTTTATATTCTTTAAATGATTATCTATTGGCAATGCAGTACAGTATTTATTTCTGTATTGGTATTTCCGAATACAGGTACATGAATAAATTATGATACTGCTTTTGTGATGATGACTGCGTTATCAAAGTGGTATAAGTTGTACAAGCTGCTTGGTACAGATGTATCAGCTTTAAAAGTACAGTTAGTTGCGAAGCACAGGAATGGGACCTGGCTTGCCCCTCATGTTAGTAACTGAGAGTCGCGATCCAAATCGGAACAGACCTTTTTTTCTTGGCTTCTTTGTAATAAAATGCAGTGTGAGATAAATTCATTCCACAAACAAAAAAAAAGTAGAATAAAATTCTCCTTCTGTTATTAGCTGGAATTATCAAACAGGTGTTAAAGAAAGAGAGTGAGAAGGAATATTCACTTGTCAAAAGCTGAATGCTATGGTAAGACACTAGCATTGTCATTCTGTTTCTATAGCATAAATACAAATTCACTTTTTATGTCCCTTGCAGTCCAAATTGTATGGCATAATTTATTCTGCTTTTTCTTCTTCTGTTTCTACTGTTCTTAATTAAAGGTTTTCATAGGAGTGTCAGAGTAAATTAGCCTTACAGCTGTTAATGCCTTGAATATACCCACCTTAGGCTCTAACTCCATTCTCAAGGAGGGCTAAGCCAGTTAGTCCCAGAATAAATTTGAGGTTCACATCCAGTCTTAAAGGTTCCAATTGAAAGATGATAATGTATCACAATGCTTAGCCTGCAGGGGCAGTTTATTTCAGAAATGAGGCAGGTGCTGTGTAATGAATGATGCTTCTCACCTTGTTCTGTTTATCTGTTGGTGAAGATTTAGTCCTTTGTTCTACTTTTTCCTAAGCTATTACACCACATGTGGAGATATATGATGTCCAGGACAACAGGGCCTCTAATGGCACTGTATTAAATGTGCAGATTGCCCCTCAATAGTCTAAGATACTCTGAAAAGGCACAGAGCATTGAGACTCTATTCATAGCTCAGGGTCTTTAAACCTGTAATCTTCATAGTTTGGGAATTTGAGGCTTCTCAGATTGTTTGATACATTAGATGAGGTACATCCTGAAAGGGCATTGAACTCTAGAATTGGTCTAATTAGTGTTGAATATAAGGAAACAACAGTACTGTTAAATCTGGGTGAGCAAAACTTGTCTATTAGCTGTGCTAAATAGAAGGGTTTTCTGACTACAGTTGTCTTATGATGTTTGAAAGAGAAGAAACTCTAAACCCAGTTACTCAGTTCCCTGACTACATTTTTGATTAGTAGTTGAGTAAAGTATATACTACAGTATATATTGATTCTAGGGGCTGTTTTTCAGCTTAAGTAATGGTGCACTTTTTACATAATTAGTTTGAGCCCATTTTCAGTACAACAGGGGTTAACTTGGGTAAATTCTTCTTGAAAGATACATGTATCAAAGGAGGTCATGATACTAACACCCAATTTGCTGTTATCTATGAATTTAGTTATGTAGTGATCCACTGACTAAGCTTAGGCTAAACAATTTGAGGAGAGGGTAAGCAAGAGCATCATTGACATTATTTATTAAACACCTAAGTATGTTGTCAGATCCCACGGAGGACATTTTCTTCATATATAGCACAGTCAGATCAAGTTCCTTGATGATAATAGGGGTTTAAGAGCTTCTCTGATATGCAAAGTTTGGATAGATTTTTCTGGGTGAATTTTGTACAAAATTAATTTGCTAGTATGTTACCAATGTATATTCAGTCAGAGTGGGTGGTCTTGTTTAGGATATGTTCAGAACATTGTCTGGTATTGTTTCTTAGTTTCAAAACTTAGCTAAAGAAGGACTTATGGTTATCATAAGTGCCAGAAACTAGTCTAAGGCCATGGATTGTTTAAATAGCACTAACAGTATTTCTCAGTTTCACTGCAATGTTTTTATACTATACTTTTGGAACAGGTGTATAATTTATAGAGATTTCTTTCTCTTTTTGTAAAGTTTATTAATGTTGATAGACCAAAGTAGTCAACTGTTATTGAATGTTTCATTGCATTTTGCTCTGGTTGGGACTGCTTATTCTATGTGGACATAGCAATCCTATATGAAGCTGACTGCTGTGTCAGCATCTGAGCTAGTACTGCCATAGGTGAATTTTGAGAAATTGTTGTATAGTTGTATGGGGTTTGCCTGTTTGACACCCTTACATTCAGAGATGCTGGCTTCTGTGACTTTTTAGATTTTGAAGGTAAATGTCAGGTTTATGGCTTTATTTATCTGGGGACAGAGAAGGTATAGTTTACATACAGGCTTTGTACATGACAACCATATTTAGAATATTATGTCCTCTGTTGGATTTATTAACTACATTAACTACCTTTTCTATGGAAATTTTGATAATAAAGGCCAATAGTTTCTGGACGTAGCCTGCTTTGGAGGTCTAGACACTCCAGTTAATTGTGAGGCAGTTAATGTCCACCAAAAATAATGGAATTCTTGTCAATAGGGAGTTCTTCACATACTTTCAGGAATATAGTATGATCATTTGGGCAAATGAGAGATGTTGTGTAGCAGGCTGTCATGAAAGGAGAATTTTGTAAAGAACTATATGTCATTTGTGAATATCAACAGGATTTATAAATAAGGGTGACAAAGGGAGATACTGCCAACACAGCTATCTGGAATTTTGTAAATAATTATATGTTGCTTATGAATATCAACATACTGTATCTAAGATGCTTGTGTTACAAATGTATTAGAATTGTATGTCTTATGTATATCAAACTGACAAAGACGTGTATTAAAAAAGGTATTTTGTAAAGTATTGAGCTTAAAGATGTATCTACAGTGTGCCCTGCTGGAAGAGAACAGAAATGTACTTGCACTATTGTAACTGTTTAAATGCATATACTTTAACAGTGGAAACGGGAACACAGGAGGTTAACTTCAGTCCATCAAAACGGCAGACAAATAGCTGAAATGAAATTACTTTATGGTAGCTAGAGACAGAATGTCTGTGCTGAGAAGTTTTCTGTATAGTCTTGGAAGGGTGTTATTGTTTTATGGCTTCCAGCATCTGCCCAAGAGCTAAGGTTTATGTATTTTCTCAGGTAAATGCAAAATACTGCCAGATTCCAGCAGTTGGGGTTTCAGCTGGGATAGAGTCATATGACAAGAAATTGTGTCATTCTGCAAGCTATCCCAGCAGTAATATTTGAGATATTAATTTAAGAAGTCTCTAAAATAGATAGCATTCTGTATTCTGTCTTGGACCTGACAACATCAGCTAGAAGATCCATTCACCACATTTGCTGAGCTCTTAAGTAAGTTAACTAGGGTATAGTAATTCTCTTAGATTTAGTCAGGAAAATAGTGAAGCATAGTTAAGATGTTTTTCTTTATTTATTTGAGACTGTCCTGCAATGCTGTTTTAAATATTTCCTGTGGTTTTGAACTCTGGTATCACTGTGAATATATACTGAGTATTTTCTTGTTCTTTTATTATTTATTATTAAACATATTTAAATGTTTCATTGTGACTGATCTGTCTAGAGATATTTAAGTTCTGAGAGTACTTGCATATTTATTTCGTGACACTGTGTAGGCCACTCCTAGTAGCCTTGCTTTTGGTCAAACTACCATTTGTATTAACAGTAACATTACACAGTAAGATTGGACACCCTTTGCTAAGGGCCTTAAAGTTGCTGATAAGGGGTTCTGGTGACAGTGATAACTACCTTATAGTCTGGGTAGAAAGGGGCATAGCTAGTAAACCTGTGCCAGCCTTTCCCAGGTGCATGTGTGTGTGTGTGTGTGTGTGTGTGTGTGTGTGTGTGTGTGTGTGTGTGTCTGTGTATAAAAAAAAATTCCAAGACTGTGTCTGTCAGCTACTTGTGCAGGGACATGAAGCACTGGTTGAACACATAGAGTGTTGGATGACTTGGCTTATAACCCTGGCTAAGGACTCAAGTCTATAGCTGTGTCAGTGGTAAGTCTTACTGGGGATCTGGAGAAAGAGGGAGAAAGGTCTCTGTGTGCTCTTAAGGGAAATTGCACTTGATGCAAAGAGCTGCATCTGTAAATACTGTGTGTGTGCTTGTCATCCTCCCAGTGTACGTCCCCCACTGGTGTCTGTGGTGAGGATTGAGGCTCCTTCATTACTGGTCCAGTGGTGGGTCATCACACAGGCTATAATTTGGTAGTCTGTCATATTTATGTAGATCTGGAGCTCTATGAGTTCTGATTATGGCTCTCCTTGAAATTTTCTGAAGGTGATATGATTCTTGAGAAATATGGGGAAGGTAACACAGTTACCATTAGGCCTAAAGGCAAGGTAGGCAAAAAGAACAAAAGTATGTTTTTTTTTTTTTTTACATTTAAACCAAGTCCCAGAAGTTACACAAACTCAGATATATTCAGTTGCAGGAGACCTTCAAGTTCAGGCAATTGTTGTTGTTGACCTAGGAGTAATCTGATTCTTGGTAACTTAATGCTGAAGTTGTGTAAAGAGAAGGTGAATTACAGGATTTCTGCTGAGACCTATCTTAAGTACTTTTATGAAGCTTAGGTAGAGATTTTTTAATGGCCTCAGCATATGACATTTCAATGCAATTTTATTAGGATGTAGTAGAGATGAAGGTGAAGAGATGAGTTTGTGATGTTCACTATACAAGATTTTAGATGAAGAGGATGTCCTCAAGTTAGTTAAATATGTGCACCTTTCATAAAAAGAGTTTATTTTCAGTGAGCATAAGACAGTTCCTGCATTGTCTGAGGAGTAGAAACACATGGGCTCACCTCTTATAAAGTCCAGTGCTTCAGTTCCTTAATTATAGTCCATTTTCTTTAACTGGCATCAGTATTTACACAGCCTCTTAACTGAAATGATGTAATTATCGAAATCACTAATGAAGCATTTAAAAATGAAAATAATAAATCCTAAAGTTCCTAACAATGCAAGGAGTAGCAAAAGAGATAACAAATTATAACATCATTGCAGAAGTAGTAGTCAGGTTAATGCACATACATTAATTTGCTTATTTATAGTGGTATCTATTATATTCTAAGAATGAGATTTGCAACATCCCTGTTATAATGCTGATGCATCTATATCACATATCAGTCTCTGTCTTTCTTGACAGTCTTAGTTATACTACATTAATTAAATAAAAACAGTAGCAGTTTTCATTCTAACCATAGTCGAGTTCAGGTTAGAGAGTAAATCAAAAGCAGTACAAATGAGACAAACAACAACAAACAAAACAAACAGTGGTCTAAGGTGTAAAAATGAAGTCATATTCTAAACTTCTTTGGCAGAAAAGAGAAGAGTCCTAGGTTCACATGACCTAGTGATCTAAAATGAGGACTTTGTACATAGTATAGAATCAGTTTGAAATAATCCCTGATAAAAGTTCCTTTCTAATGCTCAGGCAAGGCACACACATATAGTTATAGTTCAAAATGATGTACCTCTCATTAAGTTTAGTTTGACTTGCTGGTGTATCTGTTCAAACATTTCTCATCTTTCTGATGCAGTGGATGAGACCATGATTTCCCAAATATTGTTACATACTTTCTTGTTGCACTTATAATGATCTCCAGAAGTATTAGTCCTGATATGCTATCTTCATCTTCTGGAAATATACTAAATTCGTCATAGTCTTAGGTAAAAATTACATGTCACACGCAAACTTGTTTCAACAGAATATGACAAAGTAGGTTAACCTAGGGCAGGTCCAAATTGTATATTCCCAGGTGCCCACGGCTCTGTGTGCACTTCCAAAATTCTGGTGTAGGCATGGGATAGGGGGTGTCTTGAGATCAGAATTGACCTGGTTACAAATGTTTATGAAAAGCAATTTTCAGTCTAAGTGAATATGCAGTCGAACTGAGAGACTCAGATATCAAATCCTTTTCCTCTGTATTGTGTTTCTTACCATCAGTTTGTGTGGATGGACTGCAAAGGTGAAGGGTTGGTGCAAGCAGTATGTCCCTTTATAAAATACATTGTTCTAAAATGTAGCTGTCACGATAGATATACCCTGCACAGATGTTAGTAATATATCACATTAATGATGGACTACCATCATCTTCCATCTCCAGTTTGCAAAACATCCTGAAAAGAAAACTCTGAAGTTGCACACATTTGAGACAGTAATAAATATTTGGGAGATTGCAAATATTTTAAAATGACTTCTGTGTAGTTATGCCATCTTATTTGAATATTTGTCTGCAAATCCTAATCCTCCTTATCAACCACCTATTAAATGAGACTATATTGCTGCACAGAGCTTGCATATTTCCCATCTTACAGGGAAAGCAAGAGACAGCCAATACCACAATCAGTGTGCTTTACATATTGTGGTGTGTTTATTAACAGACCGCAATCAGTGTGTTTTACATATTGTGGTGTGTTTATTAACAGGCCACAATCAGTGTGCTTTACATATTGTGGTGTGTTTATAAACAGGCCACAATCAGTGTGCTTTACATATTGTGGTGTGTTTATTAACAGGCCACAATCAGTGTGCTTTACATATTGTGGTGTGTTTATTAACAGACCGCAATCAGTGTGCTTTACATATTGTGGTGTGTTTATTAACAGACCGCAATCAGTGTGCTTTACATATTGTGGTGTGTTTATTAACAGACCACAATCAGTGTACTTTACATATTGTGGTGTGTTTATTAACAGACCACAATCAGTGTGCTTTACATATTGTGGTGTGTTTATTAACAGACCACAATCAGTGTGCTTTACATATTGTGGTGTGTTTATTAACAGACCACAATCAGTGTGTTTTACATATTGTGGTGTGTTTATTAACAGTCCACAATCAGTGTGCTTTACATATTGTGGTGTGTTTATTAACAGACCACAATCAGTGTGCTTTACATATTGTGGTGTGTTTATTAACAGACCACAATCAGTGTGCTTTACATATTGTGGTGTGTTTATTAACAGACCAGAATCAGTGTGCTTTACATATTGTGGTGTGTTTATTAACAGACCAGAATCAGTGTGCTTTACATATTGTGGTTTGTCTATTAACACCATTTTGAATATAAGGTAAACAGCATTTACATTCTTTAATTTGCTTATGGATCCTAGTCTATACTGCAGATCAAGTGCAACAGCTGTCTGAAGCCTTCATTTATTAGCTCAGGCAGTAAACGGTGGGCATGTTCCACTTTTATGTTTTTCTCCCATGGGTTTTGGACTATAATTACTCTAGTTTGGCAAAAAAATGAAAGAACAGTATGCTGTTTGGCTATGTAATGAGTCCTTCGGAGTGTCAGTGGCTTCCTGGCTGCCAGGATATAACTTAAACTTATGCTATTGAATTTATTTTATCTATTTATTTTTTAATTTATTTTCGCATCAAATATACAGTGGAAGTACTTGAAAATTACATACGGAATGTTACATTAAAGAATCAACTTTTTTAAAACAGCTGTTTGCTATACCAAGACAGCAAGCTCTTGAAATCTTCCTAGCTAGGGGGTTATTGTGTCATGAATCATTTCACATTCAAGCCAAATGTTTTAGTGGTAATCAACGGTAACCTAATCCCTAGTTGTTTACATGCATAGCATTGCATTCAAAAACATAATCCTATCAAACAGGAAGTGGAGGAGGACAGTTTTCAGGCAGCATCACTTACTGGGATTTGGCTTGATATGTAATTTGTAATGAAATCAGAATTATGTATTTTCTGCCAGGCTTGTAATATGGTTCATAGGTTCATACTAGGCTATCTGCCCTAGGGCATTTATAAGCCTAGCCAGAGTGTGTTTGGCTTTTGCCACCCATTTTAAATGAATTTTGCTATGCCCTTTTTCGAGGTTAGTATACTGTGCCTCTGTCTAATAGTGACACAGAAGTGATACCTGGGGTAAACCTACTATCTCCCATCCACTCATCAAGATTTCTCTTGAAGAGAGTCAATGAGGGACTCTGCCTAACCTGGACTGGGATTTTATTCCAGAGTGAAGGGAGCCTCTGGGATATGAATCTGTCCCTCCAGCATGTCCTATTTATTTCAGTGCTGAGGTTCAAGTCTCTCGAGCGTGTAGCTCGATGGGACTTGGATTTTCTGAGGTGCAGCATGTCCATTAATTCCGGGTTGGACATGGCTTTATATGTCAGTCACAGATCGCCTCTGAGCAGGTGGTATGCCACTGAGTAGAGCTGGAGTTTCTTTAACTGGGCAGCATATGGCATCTGTTTGAGCCCTTTGATCCTCTTGGTGAGGAACTTTTGGGGTCTTTCCAGTTGCTGCAGGTGTCTGGTAAGGTACATCCCAAAATGGGCATTGTACTCAATTTTGGGCCTGATGAAGGATGAGTAAAGAGGCACGATGACCTCCCCTGATCTAGATGTGATTCCCTTCATGATTAGGTGGGCTATATAAAATGTTTTTCTAACCACTTTGGCCACGTGGTTGTCAAATGAGAGATTGCTATCAACTTGGGTCCCCAGGTCCCTAATTACTTCTTCCATACTTAATGGATTACCACCTATGTGGTAATTTGTGGGCACTTTGTTTTTGCCAAAGGGGATGACTATACACTTTTTGGCGTTTAGCTTGAGGCCATGGCTCTGGCACCAGTTGTCTGTTTCTATGAGGCCCTTTTGTAGGATGCTTGTGTCGGCTGGAGAGTCGATTATGGTGCCCAGTTTGCAGTCATCTGCGAACTTGGTCAGCCACAGTCCTTCTGTGTTAGCCTGTACCTCCGAGAAATATATACCGAACAAGAGAGGTCCCAGAACTGAGCCTTGGGGGATGCCACTTGTAACTGGTTTGGAGTCTGACATGGCTCCAGTAATTCTAACCATGTGGGTTCTGTCCTTGAGCCAGTTTGCAACCCATCTAGTGACATAGGGATTTATATTTAAGCTGGTGAGCTTATCTATAATGCCTGAGTGGGGTATTGTATCGAAGGCTTTTGCAAGGTCCAGGTAGGCTGTGTGGACCACCTTCCCCTCGTCAATGGCCTTGGTGACTGTTTCAAAGAAATCAACAAAGTTTAAGAGGCAGGATTTGCCCTTAACAAAGCTGAACGGGGTAGGATCCAGTGTCTGTAAGTCCTCAATATCTTTATTTATGAGGTCCATGATGATCCTTTCCATAGCTTTGCAGACCAAGCTAGTCAGGCTTATGGGGCGATAGTTTCCAGGATCCGTTGAGGCACCACCTTTGTGGAGAGGGACCACTGTTGCTGTACGCCACTCTTTGGGTATATATCCTGTAGTAAGGCTGAGATTGAACAGTAGTTTTATGTTTGGGTTTAGTTCTTCTTGGAGTTCATGTAGGACACAGCCCGGGACACCGTCTGGTCCCATTGATGCTGTGTTTTTTTGCTTTGGAGAGGGCGGCTCTTACCTGAGCATCTGAGATGTCAGGGGGGCAGCACTCTGCTGGAATAGATATTTGCCCTTTTGGTGGGGTAGGGGGGGAGACGTTTGCGCTGAACCTGTCAGCTAGGATGTTGGCAATGTCTGTGGGTTCGGTGTATTTTTTGTCATTTTGGACTAATTCTGAGCATATCTGGGAATTCCCACCCAGGTTCCTAACATAACTAAAGAAAGCCTTGTGATTATCCTTAGTGTCCTGTGCAATTTTTCTCTCAAAGCTGGCCTTAGACAATTTTATGAGTGCCAGTAGTTTTTTGCTAATACTGATCAGAGATGCCTTCCCTTTTTGGGATTTTGCTCTATCATGAAGTAACTTCCTCCTTCTATTGTATAGTTTGTTTATGGCTGGGGTCCACCAGACAGGACGCCTAACTTTGGAGGATTGGGTCTAGGTTCTATTTGGGATTGCACGATCCATGCATTCCTGAAGGTGTTCACAGAATGCGTTTATAAAGGATTCTGCGGTCTAGGCTGTATTTTCCATAGGCCCGGGGGCTTTGAAGGATTCCACCTCGGTTTTGAGGAGTGTGAAATCTGCTTTAGAGAAGTTTTTCACTGTGGTTTTCTGGGCAGGGGCTGGGGTTGGGATGTGAATATCTAGTGAGATTAGTCTATGGTTTGATCTTACCAGTGAGGGATACACTTCTGGTCTGGAGCATAGAGTCCCCATGTTGGTGATGATCAGGTCCAGTATGTTTTCCCCTCTTGTGGGAGTGGCAACAAGTTGTTCCATAGCATTTGAGTTTATAAATTCTAGGAACCTTTGGGCTAGGGTGTTGGAGCTAGAGTAATGCTCCCAGTCTATGTTAGGGTAGTTGAAGTCACCCAATATAATGGTGTTTGGAGAGACCTTCATATCTTCCAGTGTTCTCAGGAAGGCCGAGTGGGTTTCCTGGGTTTGGGAGGGTGGTCTGTAGCAGGCTATAAACTGGAAGGCAGTTTTACCCACTGTTAGTTGCACATGGATAGTCTCTGATGCTTCGTGCTGTGCCACCAACCTGGAGGTGTGGGTATCTTTGACGAATATTGATACTCCCCCTCCTTTTGTGGTTTGGTCCAAGTTTTGGGGCCAAAAAACATGGTATGAGGTATAACCTGGTAGTGCTGGGGTGCTCTCGGGAGCCTTGAAACAGGTTTCTGTTACTGCACAGATATCGATGTTCTCCATGCTAAGGAGAGTTTTGAGTGTGTGCATCTTGAGGTTTAGACTTCTGGCGTTGAGTAGCATTACTCTTAGTTTCTTATCCCTTGTGATACCTATGGAGGTGGGTTTGTCTTTTGAGCCTTGCCTAAAAAAGGCACTATGGGGGTGGCAAGAGCCTTTGCCAATATCTGAAAGCCCAGAGGTGACAGGTGCAAGCCGTCCCTAGCGAAACATCGTGGCTTGTCGAGCATGTCATCCCAGGCAGACAGGCATCGGATCCCCTTTGAATGACACTAATACTTTAAGCCAATTGTTGAAATTGATCATCTTGTCATATTGTGGCATCATTCTTGCTGAGGGTAAGATGCTACTCAAGGTCAGGGTCATACCGGCCTGGGCTACATGCTCAGAGAGCTCCTCTATGTCTCATTTCATGCAGTACAGGGAGGTACATCTCAGGTCATTCACACCAGCATGGACAATGACTGAGTCATGTTTGTACTTGCCTTGGAGTGACCTGAGTGCTTGTGTTATGTGGCAGATCCTAGTGCCCGACAGGCAGCTCACCTTGACCTTCTCCTTGTTCAGCCTGGTGAGCGGGATGTCAGTGTGCCTGACGATAGAGTCACCTATTACAAGTGTATCAGGTGTGTTGTTTAGCCTTAAGGGCTGTGACTGTTTGGCACACTGGCTTTGTGAGCTATGTGTTGCATGTGTTTTGTTTTGGGGTAGCGGTTGCTTGGGTGTCTGCATTGGAGGTCTCTGCTGCTTAGGCAGATTTTTATTTAGAGCCTCCAAGTATGTTTTTGTGTGTTTATGTGTTTGGTTTGCTGTCGTGGTAGGTCTATGTGAGACTGGAATTGTAGTGAGTGTGGTTTCCTTCTCCTTCTGGACTGGATTTAAGAAGATCTTGCCATACTTAGATGGACAATCATTTGCAAATCATTTTATTTCCATTTTAATAATATTCTCAAAACTCAGCTGTATTTCAGGCTTTTAACCTATTCTTATTAGACTTGATGTGGGTTCTACTGCCATTATAATCAATATGGAAGCTGGAAGAAATCCCAAGAAATCCAAGGTGTGTGAATTCAGGGAGGTCATGGATATTTAAAATGGAAGATAAAGGCCTGGAGAAAAGGGCATTGGTAAAACGCATTGGAAATTCATTCCATATATTTCTTGTTGGAACAGGAATCAATAATATCCAGGCCATTTTTAGACAGGGTTATCAAGTATCCACCTGGAACAGAATAAGTGACATAGAACAGCTAGGCTGTATAGGAATGAATAGATAGACATACATCAGTTAGATAAAAGTGCATTTATTGCTGGTTTTGGATGTATGTCATTTCTTGATTGTACTTTGTTTCTTAAGCAAATAATTTATTTTTTTCTAAATGTTAATACATTTTGATTGACTTTATTATATTTTTAAACCTGTTGAATAAAGTTGGAGGTGTGACTCGGGAGGGGCGAAGGAGACAGCTGCTCCTTGCTCAAATGTATTCTGTGTGGATTCATAATACATCTGAATTGGTGGATTTACTTGGTGTTGTCTCATTTTTTTTTTAATTCTATATATATATATATATATATATATATATATATATATATATATATATATATATACATGTATGTATGTATATATATATATATATATATATATCTACATGTGTGTGTGTGTTCATGTGTGTGTGTGTGTGTTCATGTGTGTGTGTGTGTGTGTGTGTGTGTGTGTGTGTATAAAATATATATATCTACTTTGGAAGCTTGAACTTTCAGAACTTTGAACTTCATATGGTAGAGACCATAACATCGAAGTTCCGAAAATTCACAACTTCAATAAAAACATTTTTTTTATGTTTATGCAGGGGGGCAAGCCCCCTTGCACCCTCCACACTCCCTGCTAATTACATATACCAACTCCAAGATCACACTACAATGAAAAGAATGGTAAATATCCCATTCCGCACTGTATGGTGATCTCCGTTTAAACCATTCAAAGTTTCAAAATTCAGTCTTAGGGTCTTATGAAGTTTTGAAAGTATGAGCTTCCAAATTAGACCCATATATATATATATATATATATATATATATATATATATATATATATATACATATATATATATATATACATATATATATAAAGATTTATATGTGTGTGTGTGTGTGTATATATATATATATTTATATGTATATATTTATATATATATATATATATGTATATATATGTGTGTGTGTGTGTGTGTGTGTGTGTGTGTGTGTGTGTAGATTTTTATTTATTTTATTTTATTTTATTTTACATTTGTTGAACTGAATAGTCCAACTGGATACATGTCCATTTTCAGTGGAGGCCCGGGGAGAAAAGCTCCAAAGGTATACATATACAATCATTACAATATCATGTCGAACAGGAGGAATCATAACATAATACAAATATAACACATTTTACAGTCTAATTAAATTTATGGAAATATACCACTTATTCTAGTGCATTTAAATTTGTACAGTCTAACAATCTTCTGAACTGGCTTAACATAGACATTTGAGTAGCACTTAAAGACATAGGATAGATACACCAGTATGCATAAAGATTTAGTCAGGCTTGGAGCAGGGACATATTCATTGAGATGTGAAATACTCCTTGAGAGCTATTTCGAATTGAGATAGCATAGTATCCAGGGTAATGTTAGCAGGAAGTGAATTCCAAATTTTGCCAGCAGAGTTGGCGATCAGGGAGTCACCAGGTGAGTTCTTGGATTTGATGGTTTGCACTAATAGTCTGTTAGATGACCAGAGTGATCCGGAGTTGGAGTGGGGGTAGATGATGCTATTCAGGGTAGGTGTATTATCTGGTTGGTTAAGTGCTTTGTGAGCAACAATGAGTTGTTTCTACTGAATCTTCCTGGGTAGCTGTTGCCATCCAAGATAATTTATTTTTTTACAATGATGTGTTCTATAGGGTAGACCAGTTGCAAATCTAGCTATGTTATTATAGCAGCTTGAGAGTTTAGTAAGATCAAATTTATTTAGGTTGGCCAGTAAAGGGGAAGCATAGAAGAGTGTAGAAAGTAGATGGAAGCGGTTCTGTTTGCAAGGTGGCAGTGCAGATCAACGTTGAGTCGTCTGCATATTGAATGCAGATGGGTTCAGGAATTACAGTGTGGAGGTCATTGATAAAAATAGAAAACAGAAGTGGTCCCAAGATAGACCCCTGTGGGACACCTAGAGTGTTGGGTAGGAGGTTTAAGTTTGTTCTGCCATAAGATGGATTGTTGTCTATTGTCCAGGTAGGATTCAAACCATCAGAGAGGGTAAGTACCTAGGGACATTGTTGCCAGGGTGTTGATGAGAAGATGGTGGTTACCCATGGCAAAAGCCTTTGACAGGTCCAAGAAAAGGACTAAAGATAGCTTGTTGTTTTTCCTGTTATAGTTTATTGCATTAGACAAGGTGAGGAGAGCTGTGGTGGTACTATAATATGGTCTGAAGCCATGTTGGGAGTTATCCAGTAGGTTATTTTGGGTTAGAAAGTTCAGGAATTGTTTATGGACACATTTTTCCATTATTTTTGCCAGAGGTGATAAGATGGCTATGGGTCTATAATTGGTTAACTCAGTAGAGTTACCACCTTTATGGAGGGTATGACATGAGATATTTTCCAGCTAGAATGGACTGAGGCTTGTGATATAGACTGATTAATTAAAATGGAAATGGGGTACGCTATGGTATCATCAGCTTTTTGCAAATATTCGGCTGGGAGAACCTCTGCGGCTAGGGTAGTAGGTTTTAATATTTTGAGTAGTGAACGAATGAAAGATGTAGAGACTAGTTGGAAGCTAAAGGAGGGCTGGGAGCTGGGAGTGCTATCCAGTGGGTTAGAGGAGTTAAGGGGTATTTGGCTTGCAAGGGCTTGGATGGTTTCAGTAAAGAAATTATTAAAGGTGTTAGCAATATCCTCTGGTAGTTTATCAGTAAAGGCTGAGGGAGGTGGAGTGGTGGTTTGACCTGGGTGCAGTAATTTATTTATCCCTGCCCAGTATTTTTGGGGGTTATTTTGGTTTGCTTGTTGAAGACGGAGGTAGTATTTTTTTTTATCTAATAGAATAGCTTGTTTTGTCTCATTTCATAGTTGTCTAAATTTGGTTTGATTTATGGGGTCTTTTGTAGCATGCCATGTTGTCCATGCCTTGTTTCTGACTATGGTTTTTGTTTTAGTATCTTTAGATAGCCACGGGGCAGCTTTTTTTTTTTACCCTCGTGGAATGAGCAGGAGCATAAGCATTGAGGATGGTGAGGAATTTATTGTTAAAGTTGGAGACAGCTTCATCTAGGGGCAGATGCTTTAGGGCAGTCCGGTTGCATGACTTAGATATATGTGTATATGTAATCTATATCTATATCTATATATATCTATATATATATATATATATATATATATATATATATATATATGTAGATAGATAGATAAATACTTACACATACACATATGCCTATATCCTTGTGGGTACATGACACATTACTAAAACAAATACTACTTGAACACAATACCACTAAAAGAAGAAATGACTGACAACCAAAATCACAGAAAACAATACAAAACATAAATACATGTGTTAAAGCAGGGGAACCAGCCACCCTGCATTCCAAATGTGGTGCACTACGTCCCTCTCCGCCCTGCTAACTTAAATATACCACCTATGTAATTACACACTATAAGAGAGATGGGACAAATAGTACTGTCTGGTATTCATTGATCTAGAAGAAATGCAATTTTCATGATCTTATTTTCAAAATGCATTCCATGTCATTCTTAGTAAATGTGTAAACTCATGGAATGGTATGCATTTGAAAAATAAGATCAGGAAACTGGTGTTTTTGCAAGATCAATGAATACCAGGGGTAAAGGAGGGTTAAGTATTAAGCAGTGAATACTCTAGCTTCACTGTGCCTTTCTTGCAGTTTCTACTAAATGGTGTGTCTATGTAGCTTTTTACCCTTTGGGTACACACAAATACTACACACACACACACACACACACACACACACACACACATGCACGCACGCACACACACACATACACACACACACACACACACACACACACACACACACACACACACACACACACACACACACACACACACATAGCGGTTGAGAGAGAGAGAGACATAGACAGATAGATACATTTCTTAGTGGGAGGAGATAAAGGCAGTTTCCATCTAAATCACAATTCTAACTAACCAGCTTCACAGTAGTATAATTATGTAAATCAGGATTGTATGAGCAAAATATTACCAACTGATAGCAATGTTTTATTAGTATTATACAGCCAAATAAATAAAGTACGCCAGGTCTGAGTTTAACAATTTTCATAAAGGATTCTGCTGTAGGCAATGTGATTTATGCTGGTTAATCCACATCATCTGCGGTTACCTTGTCAGTCACCAGGTTATTAGCACAGTGTCTATTGGGGTCTGGAGAGTTGAAAAACAAAGCTGTTGCTTGCAGTTTATGTTTTAATCTCTGTGATTGATCTATTCCATATGCTATCCTTTAATTATGTGTGCAAAATAGGTATGATAGACTCTGTCTTGCTGCTTAAAAGTCTTGGTAGCATGCTGTACAGAGACTTACACGCATTCTGGGAACATGGTGATTTTAATCATTTTTGATCATACTAGATGTGTCTTAGGTGCCAGGTCTTCCAAATCTCCATAACCAGCTTTGAAACAAATTTCTTCTCATTTTTCTCCCCATATTTTTCTGCCTGAAAGTCATCCAGTTAGCTGTTAAGATGGCAGGCTGTGTCATAATCACTGGTACACATGCAGCTGGAATGTTATACCAAATCTCAAAACTTTGTGCAGAATGTGACAAGACCACATTGGACAGGCACTATACTAAATGTCCAGAGTACATATGCAAACTACATTTGCTCATATGTAATTCAAAAAGGCAGATTCATTGGAGGACCATTTTGTCCCAGTTAAGATATTGGACAACAGCTTCTTGTAATACAGTGGGGCTATGCTTGGTGTGAAGCAACCACCAACACTAAATCAAAGTACAAACCAGAAAAAAAAAATAGTTAATGCCCAGCACCCCATTTGCAGAATACAGAAATACCTACCAACAACAGAGTATCTACTTTGTATCTAAACCTGCTACCTCAGTCAACATTGCCCCTCCCCAGACAGTGATGTCAGTGTACTTCTGCCTATAGGAGCTTGCACAGCACCAGCTCTCTTATGAACTTTATGAAAATGAGCTGAGCTTTTCTTGCATACCTAATAACAGGGATATTTTTATGAACTACAGTTATGCATGAGGGCAGAGCACAGTGCAGCTAAAGGCAGTTATGTACAAAGATATGTAACGAAAAAAATGTCTTGTTAATATACATTTTCCATAATATTTTGCTCAGGCTCACCATTGGATGTATGATCCTAACAGATCACATTTTGAACATGGAAATGTATACAGAATTCAGCATAATAACTGCAATACAGACTAATGAAATCTGCAGAGATAGTCTCACATAAAATCTGGCTCTAAAGGTTAGGTATGTACAACAGTTAGAAAAGCTGATCAATTATCATTTTAGTCAGGTCAGTATATTCAGAATGATGTATACTAAAATAAAAATTTTATGAAAAAAGAAAATGTGTTAGTTCCTCTGTTCATTCATGTAGTATAAATAGCTTCAGTGGGTGAGTAGATTCCACACTTATCTTAATGCTAACAGACAAATATGTAGTGGGTTACATGAGCAAGAAAATTAAATACATTTAATTAATAAACCTTCCCTCAAAGTAAATGCAAGTGACTATGCCTTTGGAATAATGTCATAAATACAATGCCTTAGAAAGCCATAGTTAGGTTCTGAAAGAAAAATACATTTTGCAGAAATTGTTAAATATTTTATGGAAGCACGGTTTGCAATTAAAACTTACTACTGCTGTAATATCTTTAGCCATGTCATGAAGAAATTAAAATTTTCTGTTCTGAACATTTTGAGTATTTCCAACGTCAGTATATACTGAGAGTTTGGTTTAGAAGAGTACTTTGTGGAAGTCTTTTTTTAACATATGAAAGAAGCTGGAGATTTTTCATGAAATTTTTATGAGTTGTAGGGAAAGTGATAGCTTCGTGACAGGTATGGTAGTGCTACAGCACTGTGAGATGTGATAAGTTTCCTGTTGGAGAAAGTTATAAACATGTCCTAATTTAACCCAACTTCTTGTTTTGTACATTTTACAGGTATATAATAAAATATTATGGACTGAGAAGACCGTATTTGTCTTGCAATGATTTGAATGCAATTTTCCCCACCAGAATTCCATGCAATACAAACATGAGAGGACTTAAAATGCTTCAAAGTTGATATTTCCTAAACACTGACAGATGCAGTTAAACTATTCAGACAGTGTAGTATATATCATATGCTCTGATATTTAATGTGAGAATACATGAGAAAGAAAAACTTTGCATTATAATTGCTTATTTTCCTTAGAATCCGAGTTGTCTTTTTCAACTATGATGATAGCATATAAAATTATGTAGTTCTTTGAGCGTTGCTTTAAAAATATGTTTTGAATACATCTTTGCAGTTTTGGTCATTATGAATTTCTTTGCGACTGATGAATAGAAACTAGAAATTGGTCCCTGCTGAAACTGTAGTGGATAAAATCATACTGAAAAGCAATATATGTTATTGGTGAGGGGAATAAGTCAGTGTACCTAATTCACTTAACACAGTGATTTGCACATATTTGTATAAGTGGTTGTGCAATATGTGCATTTATTTTCAAGATATTAAACCACTGAAATTATACACTATAATGTACAAGTCTAGTGACCCACCCCTGTATTTCTAAAGATCACATTTGAACTGGACGCACATGAATATAACCTAAAACAATTACATGCATACTGCACCACATTTGAAAATGTCACATTCATATTATCTATTTCATGAGCCTAAGTCAGTGTGTTGCAAGGATGTAATATCTCCCCACTTCTGTTACCCTTGAATAAACTACATTCTAAGCATTAATTATCTGAAAAATATTATCATATGCTCATAGTTTTTAGTTGTAATTAAAGCTTACACTTTTATATTCAATAAAGAAAAAATGATTCCCATGTTTTCTGCCTCTGCTTTTTCAGTCAAAATGCATTCAGTCCTGTTTTCTTAGTTTGTTTGAAAATATGAAGTCAAGAACAAAATGCTGAGTAGTGTAAGGTGTTGCTTACATTTGCCTCCATAAATATTACATACTTACGGTGTTTATTAAGTGCGCAGTTTCCTGAGTTACCCATGGCACTCCTCTTGTATCAGAGTTTATATTACCGCATAGCTCCTGGGAATGTCACTTCTGTCTTATCTCTCATTGATTCTTTTTCTCCTAATATCAAAAATGATATGAAACACACATTTTATATGGCATGTCAACCTACCTTCTTGTCATAAACCACTTTACTAAATAGTATGGATTTCAGAAGAAGGATTCACACACAATAGGCATACCTCTTCTATCCAAAGTTAATACTTTTGTGATGTCACATCTGTCTTGTTTCCAAAATCCAAGGGAAGAGAAAGATGACTGAAATACAGGCATTTGAGTCACAAACTGAAGATTGACTTTCCATGCATAGTAAAAGAATGGAAGCAATTTAAACTTAAAAAAGTGTACATGTTAGCGCAAAAGGCGAAGTTCTCCACTTTTCACTAACTTATACATTCATAACAAATTGTAATCATTACTGATAGCATTATTTTCCAAAGCACACATCCTTCTTAAAATCTGTGTTTTATTTCTTTGGTAAAACTAACTTACATTAAAACATGCTACCAGTTGTCTGAGAAAGTTATGTTAGGTTTCACTTGTTTACAAATCTAGTTTTAAGCCCCCAAAATACCAAAAAAACAGTTATATAAAAATATCTATACCTTAAAGTGGATTGGAAAATTATATTGTCAAGGACATCAGTGTAGTAAAGAACCTAAATGTATGATAGCTTGATTGTAGTGGGCATAAGCATGGATTAATAACGTTTGTAACTAGGGACTGGAAAATGTCATCAATGTGGGGCTCTTTGACAAAATATGCATTCAGTGACTGAAGTCTTTAAACAGAATGATTTCCAGGAAATCACAGGGAAATGTTGTATGAGTTCCATATTGACATAACAGCATTAGATGAGAATTTGGCTGTAAATACTGTTGTCTCTTAGTCTTGTCATGGCCTATCTTTGGAATGTAATTGGATGCTTCCTGAATTTTAAAATCTGTCAAACATTCATTCTCACTGTAACAAATGTAGATTGACAACATAGTAACCAAATGCTGATCCGCTGAGTTAAATTCACTGAAACAGCTCCCAGAGACAACATTCTAGGGTTAAATATGCAGTTTGGGGTTATAAGCCTAGTAATCACCTGCAAACCTATAAACCTAACAGAAGTTAAAACAAGATTTTTTTTTCTGGGAGGGCAGAATTAATTTGCTGGATTTATATTTCGTTATAATGTTGTCTGTCTATTAACAGGCTTGTGGAAACTCAGTAGGATCCAATTTGATTGTCTTTTTAATATTATTACAAACTGATAATGCCCACGTTAAATTGTTATGCTGAGAGGTTGATTCCCAGATGTGATTTATTTTTCTTTCTCTCTCTTTCTCTCTCTCTGTTTTTTTTTTTTTTTTTTTTTGGTTGTACAGCAAATCAACCTGTAGTAGCCCTAGGCCAAAGAATTTGAAAACAGACTAGAACTATTATTGTTATTGTTACTTGATGACGAAATCCACACTAGCAAAAGAAGTCTTAGCCAGGAAAATTTAAATTTCTTCTTGAGTGATTTGGAGTAACAGCCTGTCATACTCAAGGAAGTAAGATTTTGCAATAGTTAGGAGAGTTTTAAGAGCTAATGTCCATGGTAAATGATTATCCATGACTGGAAGATTCATCACTGCAAGCAATAATACCTGCAGGACTTAGTCATAATAGAAACTCAAAGACTTTTCCAGATTACTGAGCCCATTCCATTTACACAAGATGCTGCACAGTTTATGACCTTTCTTCAGGTCTGTTTGCCTGCCCTAATGCAGGTTACAAGTTTCAAGTGCTTCCGTGTTTTTGATCATTTTTCCAGTGTTCCAACAGCAAAAACAAACAGTCCGGACCACCAGGCTGATAAAAAACAGTAGTTTAATAAAATGCAGTAGATTAGCACTTTCAGGTTAAAAAAAAACCTTCTTCAGACATCATACAAAAGTTATGAACACCTTTTAAAATACATAGTAGCCAATCAAAGACTCAATAAAAAGCCCTCCTCTTTATTTAAAAATGCTTAATAAGAATGACACCATTTAAACCTGGTGCTCTATCAGCACCCAGATTGATTATCCATCTGGTTTCATTGCATTCTGTTATATCTCTCAAATCACCCCCCCCCCTTCCTGGTTGGATGAATAACCTGCAGAACCATAAAAGAAAATACATGCCCAGGGTACTGCTTTACATGCTGATACAGAGCATTGTGTATATTTGCTGTACACATAGCTGACATATGTTGTAACACCCTGTCTTTCAATCTACAATTCGTTTTGCCAACATAAAATGAACAGCATTGCATAGTCAGCCAAATACATAATATTACTAGTCAAACAGTCAAGCATATTGTTTCAATGAATAGCTCTTTCCAGACAATGGATAGATAAATATGTTGTTATGTCTAATATATTGGCAAGCTTTGCAATATCTACAGGGGAATGTCCCTTGTCGCCCAGTGACAGGTTTCCTAACCCCTTGTTGATCTGTGCATAGCAAATCCTTTAGGTTCTTATTACATTTAAAACAAAATATTGGTTCCTGAGTTATTAATGCCTTCACCCTATCATCTGTTAACAAGATTTTCCAATTTTGTTGAATAATGTCACATATACCTCCCACATTATTGCTGTAATTCAAAGTTACTCGTAGGGGCTGCCTGCTTGTATCAGTCTCCCTGTCATGCACCTGTACTACTTTATTCAACCTCTCTTCTTTATTTTTATTAATTGCCCACTGTATTATGTTCTGATTATATCCCTTTGCTTTTAAGTTCACCATCAGTTCTGCAGACTTCTCTCTATATGTCTCATTATTGGTATATAACCTGGATGTTCGAAAAAATTGTCCCTGAGCAATGTTGTTAAATGTCTATCTAGGGTGCATACTATCATAGGCTAGGAGAGTATTTCTCCAACATTCCTTCCTATATAGCACAGTCTCAATCCTTTTCTCTGTATTTCACTCGGACACTAAAAAATCTATATTTGTGTTTTAGAGTGAAATACTAAACCTCAGAAAATCAGTGGTGCTTTGCAGGTAGGTAACAAATTCATGAAGCTGTTCCTATGTCCCTGTCCAAAGCAGGAAGACATCATCCACAAAATGGACATAATAACTAAGGTACCCCCTCCATAAATGGTTTGCCCTAAATATTGCTTGATCCTCCCAATATGCCAACACTATGTTAGCATATGAATTTGCGCAGGGGGTGCCCATAGCCACACCCCTGCTCTGAGTGCTCTATGAATGTAGTTAAGGAATATTATCTCAATAAATAGGAGGAATTCACTTCATCACCCTCTGCCAGGAGGCCATGAGAGTTTGAGAGTTGGGCTTTTCTACCAATTGTCTAATAATTGTGAATTACATCACAGAAGAAACCAATTCCCTAGGTGACTGGCTCAGAAAAATGCCTGATGAAGCCACTCAAGCTGTCTCTTAGTCTATATGTAGTGCAGAGTCTGTTCCTCCTCTTTGAGGATACTTGTTTTCACCTCCTTACATCTCCAACCAGTCTGAAATGCAGTAATTTCTTTTCTTAGTCTTCCAATGAGAGGATGTCCTAGACATGCTCTCACCCAGAAAAATGTTCTCAAGTCTCCCCAACAGTTTCTCACCATTCCCAGCTTTCTGTAGAAGGCCACATTTCACAATCCCCAAATATCTCAGAGAATTCTATTTTGAATTCAGCAACTCTGGTTTCCCTTGTTATAGCCCATCTTCTTAAAGAGCCATTATGTTCGAAGGCATCCAGAAGTCTCCTGTCTTATTCAACTGACAAGATTCAATAAGATGTTTCTTCCCCATGGCTGATCTTATGATTTTTCCTGTTCTAGTGATGACCAGGGACTTACCTTATTCTGAAAGGGTGGTCCAAATATTACTTTTGCTCAATGTAAGAAAAAGTAGAAATTCATCTACCAATCATCTCTAATTTTCACCAAGGTGCTAATTCTTTGTTTCTAGCTTCATTGAAGGCTGTTTATCAAAACTCCCGTTCCACATTGAGCCATTTGTTTTTTACTAGAAATCCTGACTCCTCCCCATGCCTTTTGAACCAGCGGCCTTAAACTTTGCCTTGAAGGACTCTTGTTCTTGTTGCCATTACTTATACCACAAAAAATTCAGAGCTGCACGGTTTGTATATCCTCGCATTCCTACATAACCAAAAGACATGTTGTTACAGGTGCGACTAACCATTTATTTGTAACCAAAGTATATTTTAAGATTTTATCTGTACTGTCTGTAAATGCAAACAATAAAATCAACATTGAAATTCTGAAGATAAATGACACAGATAAAACCACAGGCCTGTTATGGGTGGTGTTACAGAAAGCCCTCCCGATGGCCTTAGATTTGATTAATACCCACCAGCCAAGAACTCCTGCCACTGCATGTGCAGTGTTGTAGCAACTTGAATTGCTTGGTTATCTTATTCCAAACAAATGAAAGTGGGATGATGGGAAATATAAAGAAAGGAGGAGTGAGGCCATAAAGAGCTGCCCCAATGAGATGCTGGTGGAGAAGGGAAGGTTTCTATCGCTGTCTGTCAAAGTGACCATTGTGCTGAGGGAAGACAGTTTTGCATGAAACAGAAATCAAGCAATTGTGAGGAAAGATAGTTTAAGGTAAAGGGGCTTGAGCATGTTTTGTCTGCGATTGGAGCAAGACAAAACATTTTTTTCCCAAGCCAAGTATTATTTGTCAATCTTCCCTATATAGTGTTCCACAAAAAGACAAAACCCATGAGATGTGGTTCGTCCTTCTTAAATGATAGAGGCACTGAGAACTAATGTCAGATGACACGATGCCAGGGCACTTCTATGGGCTAGGCTTGTAAAGGCTCCAGGGCCATTAGCTTAGTACACGCCTATGAACCTAAAAGGTGCAAAGAAGACCAACCTTATTCAGTCAGTCACTGTGTTTTTCCTAGTTACCCAAAGAGAGGTATTCATTTGTTACAGTGCATTGACTGTCAAATCCAACAGAAATTTTACATTAGCATAGCAAAGTCATTCAGGAAGGATGATAAACATTTTGTATTGTTTTTCAAAACAGAACATATGCATCCAAGCTCCAAATTAATTTGTTCCAGATAGCTTGCTTTGCCTGTCCAATTTTCTTAAAACAAATACAGCAGTATTAGTATCTGAGTCAAAGGTTCATTCACGTTAAGCTATTGCTAAGTCTCATGCATTTTTAAAAGTATTCTAGAATGATATTTGTGCAATGGTCATGTGGGCATCACTGCGCACTTTTGAAAGATAGAATAAATCGCATATGATCTCTTGGTCAAGAACAACATTTGGTGCCCAATATTTCGGGGTGTACGTCCATGAAAAATTGTCAGAAAACTTAGCTTGGGACTCTTTCTAATAAGATTTTGATAGCATAACTCCCAGTCCCAGCTAGAAAATGTATGCTTTTGCTGTCATGCTAGATCTTCTCTAGCCTCATCAGCATGCACACCGTTCTTCCTTCAGCCTTGGCCCTGATTGGAGGGGTAGGCTGTATGTTCCTTTTTTTCATTTATTTTATTTTGTTTTATAACAAAAGTTTTTCCACCTAGAACAGACTGTGGTGGTGAATCAGAAGGTTCTAAACCACACACAATTGACAATAACACAGTAAGTTAGAAGAAAATAGAACAGTGTTAGATGTGGAAGTGATTAAATCTTGCACACCTTAATTCTCAAGGTGACATGCATCAAATAGCAATAAGTGCATATATTTCATTTACTTTAAATTTTCTAATCCGAATAGAGAAATGCACAGTTCAAATATATACACTAGCTTTAAATTGTACTGAAGTATAATATTTGCAATCATATACAATCAGTCAACCTGTTCCAGGATGCTGAATTAGTGTTAACTACTTACAAATAAAATTCCTCAATCTTTTTTTTTTTTTATTTTATTTTACTATTCCTTTTGGACAGACTATTGAAACAATACATTTCCGAAACAAGAAATGTATTACAGTGATTATTTCATTTTTTTTAAATACAGTCTACAAATTAGAGTGACATTAAGAACTAACCATTTGCTAAGCATCCCTTAAACAAAGCAAAGATTCAATTAAAAAATAGCCTCACCTTTGTTTTGAATAACTTGTAAACATACACACATGGATGGATAGATGGATAGATGGATAGATGGATAGACGGATAGCTACATAGATAGATAGATAGATAGATAGATAGATAGATAGATAGATAGATAGATAGATAGATAGATAGATAGATAGATAGATAGATAGATAGATAGATAGACAGATAGATAGATATGGCATTTGGGTCCAGCTTCTGCTTCACAAAATTTGCAGATGATTGCAAATTAGGAGCTTCCATTGAATTACCAACTGACATAAATGTTCTCCAGAAAGGGCTGACACAGACAAACATCTTGTGCCAGAGCCATGGACTAAAACTAAATGCCAAGAAATGCATAGTAGTATCCTGTGGGAAGTCATCCTCCCATGGAAAATCTGGAAAATATCATATTGAAAACATATCCCTAAGACCTGACCCAGTAGTCAGGGACTTAGAGACACACATAGACAGTAATCTAACCATTGACCATCATGTGCCTACAGTAATGAGGAAATCATGCTATGTAGTGCAACTTATAAACAAAGGTATGGCATCTAGGTCCAAGGAAGCCATTGTTCCACTGTATTAAGCATTCATCAGAACTATCATTGAGTACAATGCCTGATTTGGTATGTACCTAACCAGGCATATCTACCAATTGGATGTCCACAGAGGCTCTACATTAAAAGAATACAGAGTATAAGTAACATGCCCTATGCAGACTTTGTCAGGGCCTTATCCCTGTATTCTGTCTCCTGCAGACTGTTGAGGAGAGATCTATGCCTGTCATACAAGGCATTGACAACCTCCACTCTGAAGGACCTCTTGCATATTTGAAAAATAAACAGCATCAGAATTACCTGTTCTGAAGACTTAAACCTTGCCTGTGATATAACTAGGACCTGCTGGAGAGACAGGCATGTATCCCAGAGACTACACTTCCTTTGAAACAGGCTCCTCATCCATGTGAAGCAGAGCTCCTCCCAAACTTAATTCAAGTGTAATTTGGACAATAGAATGGGAAACAGGAAATTCATGCCTGGTTTGGCACCTATATCTCTAATGACACAGGAAGCCTGTAAATTGTTTGTCTCCCAGCCCCCTGCTTAAAAATGTTTCACCTCCGAAGCCACTGCTTACACTTCTTATCAAGGGTACAAGAAGTACTTGTCAGAGATTTGGGATGCATGGATAGCTTTAAAAAGCCATAAGGTCATTAGGTTAGTAAACACCTATGAACCTATCTCTCCATATGTATGTATATATATATATGTGTGTATATATATGTATGTATATATATATATATATATATATGTATATATATATATATATATATATATATATATATATATAGTTTATATATATATATATATATATATATATATATATATATATATATATACATATACCTAGATATAGATTTTATTTATTTTACATTTGTTTACCGGGATAGTCCGACAGGATACATGTCCATTTTCAGCGGAGGCCCAGGGAGAAAAGCTCCAAATAGACAAACTTACACAGATTACACTAGAAGTTGGATAACATTAGAAAATATAAAACAAAGTGATTATGTACAATGGCTTAGTAGTGTTCCCTAGTAGAGACTCACAATCTCATGGACAGACACAATTAAAAGCATGAGATGTCAGATTGGATATAGAGCTTGGTGACATAGTTGCATGTTATGATATTTACAGATTATGCTTTCAGTTTATAACTTAATCAGGGTTGGTACATGGGCAAAGCCAGTTCACTTTGAGATACTGTTTGAGGTTTTTTTTGAAGAGACTTTTGGAGGATTGTAGGGTTATATAGTTTGGCAACAAATTCAGGATTTGCCAACAAAGGTGGAAAACATGGATTCACCAGCAGAGTTATTAGCTTTGTGGGTTTGGACAAGTAGTTTGTTCACTGACCGTAGGGATCTTAGGTTGCTATATGGCTTAATAATATTTATAACTGAGGGGGTATCCTCAGGATGGTACAGAATTTTGTGTACTATTAAGAGCTGATTGAATTGAATTAAGCTGGGCAGTTCTTGCCACTCTAATTGTTTTAGGTTCTGGCAGTGGTGGATTCTGTAGGTGAATCCAGTGGTGAATCTGGCAGTATGGTTGCAGGTATGGGACAGCTTACTTAGTTTGCATTTGTTGAGGTTTGAGAGTACAGGTGAGGCATATAAAAGAGTAGAGAGTAGGTGTGACTGGGAGATTGCAGTCCTAGCCAGTGGGGTTAAAAATGTTTTGTTTCTATACAGTGATCCAAGCTTCTTATTGATGGTTTGTATGGTTTTGTTGACCTGTACGTCAAATTTGAGATTATTGTCTATGACAACCCCTAGAAGTTTGGTGTGTTGATCTGGGGAGATAGTGGTACCATTGTTAGATGTGACAGAGAATGAAAGTGTGGCAGATCTACTAGTTGGGGTGAAGAGTAGAAGTTTAGTTTTATTGGGGTTCAGCAGTAGGTGTTGATTGGTGAGCCAGTTCTCGATAGTGTTAAATGTATTTTGGGTTGAGGTTTGCAGTTCGGATGGGGAGTTGGCTGAGCAGATCAGAGTGGAATCATCTGCATATTGAATACAGGTAGCTTTAGGGATAGCAGTGTGAAGGTTGTTGATAAAAATAGAGAAGAGTAGTGGACCTTGTATGGAGCCTTGAGAGACACCAAGTGTGAGAGGTAACTGGCTGGAGAGTTTGCCCTGCCATAGTACCACTTGTTGTCTACCAGTCAGGTAGGACTGGAACCAATGAATTGCATGCTTATTGAGGGAAATAGATTTTAGAGAAAGAATGAGAAGTTCATGGTTGACCATGACAAAGGCTTTTGGTAGGTTAAGAAAGATGGTGGAGGATAGCCTATTGTCATTCTTGTTTTGATTTATGGCATTAGTAAGGGAAAGGATGGCTGAGGTGGTGCTGTGGTATGGCCTGAAACCATGCTGGGAGTTGGATAGTAAGTTATTCTGTGTAAGGTATTGCATTAGTTGCTTGTGTACACATTTCCCCATTATTTTGGCTAGTGGGTAAAGAATGGCAATGGGTCTATAATTGGATATGTCTGAGGAGCTTCCACCTTTATGGAGTGGAATGACGTGAGATATTTTCCAGAGGGAGGGGATAGTGCTTTCAGATGAGGTTCTGTTGATAAGGATAGATATGGGATATGCAATGACATCTGCAGCTATTTGTAGGTACTCTGTAGGGAGGACATCAGCAGCGAGGGTGGTAGGTTTTAGTTTTTTTATAAGTGTTTTGGTAAAACTAATGGATATCAGTTGAAAGCTAAATTGGGGGTGATTAGTGGGTAGATTAGGGGTGTGGTTTAAGTTTGTGGGGGTTAGCTGATTTGCTAGGGTTTGGATTGTTTCAGTGAAAAAGTTATTAAAAGCGCCAGCTATGGTCTCTGGGGAACTATGGGTGTGGTTAGCCTGGGTTGGGGTGGTAGAATGACCTGGATGTAGTAATTCATTTAAGCCTGCCCAGAACTTTTGAGGGTTGTTTTTGGTGTTTTTGTAGGAGATTTTGGTAGAAGCTTTTTTTCATCTAGTAAAATAGATTTTTTTGCGTCATTCCTGAGTTGACAATATTTTAGATGGTCAAGTGGGACTTCAGTTGTTCTCCAGCTGGCCAAGGCTCTGTTTCTAGTTTTGATTTTAGATTTGGTATGTTTTGTGAGCCATGGTGCTGTGTTTGATCTAAATTTTATTCTATATGCTGGAGCATGGGAATCAAGGATACTTAGGGATTTAGTGTTAAAGTGAGCTATAGCCTCTTCTAATGGAAGATTTTTTAGTTTTGACCAGCCAACTGCTTTTAGTTCATATAGGAATGTCGCAGTGTCAAAGTTTTTCCTGTTTCTAAGTGTATTATATTTGGTTTGGCGAGGTTTTCCTGCCTTATGTTTTATGATATAGGTTAGTAAATGGTCACTAAGGTCATCAGGGAGAGTGCCAGCCATGTACAGCTGGGGTTGGTTATTAACTAGGATCCAGTCTAGGATACTTTCCCTGTTGGTCAGTTTGTTTATCCTAGTGGGAGAGATTATGGTCTGTTTAAATCCAGATAAGTTTATAGGGGTGAGGGGGGTTCGGAGGAGCAGGGGTGTCAGTCGGTATTGACGTCACCAAAAACTATGGTTTCTTGGGGATAAGTAGTGGATAACCAGTATAGGATATCTTGTAGGGTATTTAAGTTGTTGCCTGGCGAAATGTAAGCACAGACGATGTTCAAGCATTTGTTCTGGTTAATCTGTAGTTTGGTTATGAGGAGTTCTGCATTATTGAATTGGGGAGGTTGAATGGTGTCTCTATTAACAAAATATTGTTGTAAAGGACTGCTGCCCCACCTCCTTTCCTTGTAGTACGGTCTAACCGGTGAATATTGTATCCTGGAGATAGTATCTCATTATCAGTAGTACTAGGTTAGTATGATCTAACCGGTGAATATTGTATCCTGGAGATAGTATCTCATTATCAGTAGTACTAGGTTAGTACGGTCTAACCGGTGAATATTGTATCCTGGAGATAGTATCTCATTATCAGTAGTACTAGGTTAGTATGATCTAACCGGTGAATATTGTATCCTGGAGGTAGTATCTCATTATCAGTAGTACTAGGTTAGTACGGTCTAACCGGTGAATATTGTATCCGGGAGGTAATATCTCATTATCAGTAGTACTAGGTTAGTATGATCTAACCGGTGAATATTGTATCCTGGAGGTAGTATCTCATTATCAGTAGTACTAGGTTAGTATGGTCTAACCAGTGAATATTATATCCTGGATGTAGTATCTCATTATCAGTAGTACTAGGTTAGTACGGTCTAACCGGTGAATATTGTATCCGGGAGGTAATATCTCATTATCAGTAGTACTAGGTTAGTACGGTCTAACCGGTGAATATTATATCCGGGAGGTAATATCTCATTATCAGTAGTACTAGGTTAGTACGGTCTAACCGGTGAATATTATATCCTGGAGGTAGTATCTCATTATCAGTAGTACTAGGTTAGTATGGTCTAACCAGTGAATATTATATCCTGGATGTAGTATCTCATTATCAGTAGTACTAGGTTAGTACGGTCTAACCGGTGAATATTGTATCCTGGAGGTAATATCTCATTATCAGTAGTACTAGGTTAGTATGGTCTAACCGGTGAATATTATATCCTGGAGGTAGTATCTCATTATCAGTAGTACTAGGTTAGTATGGTCTAACCGGTGAATATTATATCCTGGAGGTAGTATCTCATTATCAGTAGTACTAGGTTAGTATGGTCTAACCAGTGAATATTATATCCTGGAGGTAGTATCTCATTATCAGTAGTACTAGGTTAGTATGTTCTAACCAGTGAATATTATATCCTGGAGGTAGTATCTCATTATCAGTAGTACTAGGTTAGTACGGTCTAACCAGTGAATATTATATCCTGGAGGTAGTATCTCATTATCAGTAGTACTAGGTTAGTACGGTCTAACCGGTGAATATTATATCCTGGAGGTAGTATCTCATTATCAGTAGTACTAGGTTAGTATGGTCTAACAGGTGAATATTATATCCTGGAGGTAGTATCTCATTATCAGTAGTACTAGGTTAGTATGGTCTAACCGGTGAATATTATATCCTGGAGGTCATATCTCATTATCAGTAGTACTAGGTTAGTACGGACTAACCGGTGAATATTATACCCTGGAGGTCATATCTCATTATCAGTAGTACTAGGTTAGTACGGTCTAACCGGTGAATATTATATCCTGGAGGTAGTATCTCATTATCAGTAGTACTAGGTTAGTATGTTCTAACCAGTGAATATTATATCCTGGAGGTAGTATCTCATTATCAGTAGTACTAGGTTAGTATGGTCTAACCAGTGAATATTATATCCTGGAGGTAGTATCTCATTATCAGTAGTACTAGGTTAGTACAGTCTAACCAGTGAATATTATATCCTGGAGGTAGTATCTCATTATCAGTAGTACTAGGTTAGTATGGTCTAACCGGTGAATATTATATCCTGGAGGTAGTATCTCATTATCAGTAGTACTAGGTTAGTATGGTCTAACCAGTGAATATTATATCCTGGAGGTAGTATCTCATTATCAGTAGTACTAGGTTAGTACGGTCTAACCAGTGAATATTATATCCTGGAGGTAGTATCTCATTATCAGTAGTACTAGGTTAGTATGGTCTAACCAGTGAATATTATATCCTGGAGGTAGTATCTCATTATCAGTAGTACTAGGTTAGTACGGTCTAACCAGTGAATATTATATCCTGGAGGTAGTATCTCATTATCAGTAGTACTAGGTTAGTACGGTCTAACCAGTGAATATTATATCCTGGAGGTAGTATCTCATTATCAGTAGTACTAGGTTAGTACGGTCTAACCAGTGAATATTATATCCTGGAGGTAGTATCTCATTATCAGTAGTACTAGGTTAGTATGGTCTAACCAGTGAATATTATATCCTGGAGGTAGTATCTCATTATCAGTAGTACTAGGTTAGTATGGTCTAACCAGTGAATATTATATCCTGGAGGTAGTATCTCATTATCAGTAGTACTAGGTTAGTATGGTCTAACCAGTGAATATTATATCCTGGAGGTAGTATCTCATTATCAGTAGTACTAGGTTAGTATGGTCTAACCAGTGAATATTATATCCTGGAGGTAGTATCTCATTATCAGTAGTACTAGGTTAGTATGGTCTAACCAGTGAATATTATATCCTGGAGGTAGTATCTCATTATCAGTAGTACTAGGTTAGTACGGTCTAACCAGTGAATATTATATCCTGGAGGTAGTATCTCATTATCAGTAGTACTAGGTTAGTATGGTCTAACCAGTGAATATTATATCCTGGAGGTAGTATCTCATTATCAGTAGTACTAGGTTAGTATGGTCTAACCAGTGAATATTATATCCTGGAGGTAGTATCTCATTATCAGTAGTACTAGGTTAGTACGGTCTAACCGGTGAATATTATATCCTGGAGGTAGTATCTCATTATCAGTAGTACTAGGTTAGTATGGTCTAACCAGTGAATATTATATCCTGGAGGTAGTATCTCATTATCAGTAGTACTAGGTTAGTATGGTCTAACCAGTGAATATTATATCCTGGAGGTAGTATCTCATTATCAGTAGTACTAGGTTAGTACGGTCTAACCAGTGAATATTATATCCTGGAGGTAGTATCTCATTATCAGTAGTACTAGGTTAGTATGGTCTAACCAGTGAATATTATATCCTGGAGGTAGTATCTCATTATCAGTAGTACTAGGTTAGTACGGTCTAACCAGTGAATATTATATCCTGGAGGTAGTATCTCATTATCAGTAGTACTAGGTTAGTATGGTCTAACCAGTGAATATTATATCCTGGAGGTAGTATCTCATTATCAGTAGTACTAGGTTAGTACAGTCTAACCAGTGAATATTATATCCTGGAGGTAGTATCTCATTATCAGTAGTACTAGGTTAGTACAGTGTAACCAGTGAATATTATATCCTGGAGGTAGTATCTCATTATCAGTAGTACTAGGTTAGTACAGTCTAACCAGTGAATATTATATCCTGGAGGTAGTATCTCATTATCAGTAGTACTAGGTTAGTATGGTCTAACCAGTGAATATTATATCCTGGAGGTAGTATCTCATTATCAGTAGTACTAGGTTAGTACGGTCTAACCAGTGAATATTATATCCTGGAGGTAGTATCTCATTATCAGTAGTACTAGGTTAGTATGGTCTAACCAGTGAATATTATATCCTGGAGGTAGTATCTCATTATCAGTAGTACTAGGTTAGTACGGTCTAACCGGTGAATATTATATCCTGGAGGTAGTATCTCATTATCAGTAGTACTAGGTTAGTATGGTCTAACCAGTGAATATTATATCCTGGAGGTAGTATCTCATTATCAGTAGTACTAGGTTAGTATGTTCTAACCAGTGAATATTATATCCTGGAGGTAGTATCTCATTATCAGTAGTACTAGGTTAGTATGGTCTAACCAGTGAATATTATATCCTGGAGGTAGTATCTCATTATCAGTAGTACTAGGTTAGTATGGTCTAACCAGTGAATATTATATCCTGGAGGTAGTATCTCATTATCAGTAGTACTAGGTTAGTACGGTCTAACCAGTGAATATTATATCCTGGAGGTAGTATCTCATTATCAGTAGTACTAGGTTAGTACAGTCTAACCAGTGAATATTATATCCTGGAGGTAGTATCTCATTATCAGTAGTACTAGGTTAGTATGGTCTAACCAGTGAATATTATATCCTGGAGGTAGTATCTCATTATCAGTAGTACTAGGTTAGTATGGTCTAACCAGTGAATATTATATCCTGGAGGTAGTATCTCATTATCAGTAGTACTAGGTTAGTATGGTCTAACCAGTGAATATTATATCCTGGAGGTAGTATCTCATTATCAGTAGTACTAGGTTAGTATGGTCTAACCAGTGAATATTATATCCTGGAGGTAGTATCTCATTATCAGTAGTACTAGGTTAGTATGGTCTAACCAGTGAATATTATATCCTGGAGGTAGTATCTCATTATCAGTAGTACTAGGTTAGTATGTTCTAACCAGTGAATATTATATCCTGGAGGTAGTATCTCATTATCAGTAGTACTAGGTTAGTGCGGTCTAACCAGTGAATATTATATCCTGGAGGTAGTATCTCATTATCAGTAGTACTAGGTTAGTATGGTCTAACCAGTGAATATTATATCCTGGAGGTAGTATCTCATTATCAGTAGTACTAGGTTAGTATGGTCTAACCAGTGAATATTATATCCTGGAGGTAGTATCTCATTATCAGTAGTACTAGGTTAGTATGTTCTAACCAGTGCATATTATATCCTGGAGGTAGTATCTCATTATCAGTAGTACTAGGTTAGTATGGTCTAACCAGTGAATATTATATCCTGGAGGTAGTATCTCATTATCAGTAGAACTAGGTTAGTATGTTCTAACCGGTGAATATTATATCCTGGAGGTAGTATCTCATTATCTGTACGGTCTAACTGGTGAATATTATATCCTGGAGGTAGTATCTCATTATCAGTAGTACTAGGTTAGTACAGTCTAACCGGTGAATATTATATCCTGGAGGTAGTATCTCATTATCAGTAGTACTAGGTTAGTATGTTCTAACCAGTGAATATTATATCCTGGAGGTAGTATCTCATTATCAGTAGTACTAGGTCAGTACGGTCTAACCGGTGAATATTATATCCTGGAGGTAGTATCTCATTATCAGTAGTACTATATTAGTACAGTCTAACCGTATAGCCTGGAGGTTGTATCTCATTATCAGTAGTACTAGCTTAGTACGGTCTAACCAGTGAATATTATATCCTGGAGGTAGTATCTCATTATCAGTAGTACTAGGTTAGTACAGTCTAACCAGTGAATATTATATCATGGAGGTAGTATCTCATTATCAGTAGTACTAGGTTAGTACAGTCTAACCGGTGAATATTATATCCTGGAGGTAGTATCTCATTATCAGTAGTACTAGGTTAGTATGGTCTAACTGGTGAATATTATATCCTGGAGGTAGTATCTCATTATCAGTAGTACTAGGTTAGTATGGTCTAACCAGTGAATATTATATCCTGGAGGTAGTATCTCATTATCAGTAGTACTAGGTTAGTATGTTCTAACCGGTGAATATTATATCATGGAGGTAGTATCTCATTATCAGTAGTACTAGGTTAGTATGGTCTAACCAGTGAATATTATATCCTGGAGGTAGTATCTCATTATCAGTAGTACTAGGTTAGTACGGTCTAACCAGTGAATATTATATCCTGGAGGTAGTATCTCATTATCAGTAGTACTATGTTAGTACAGTCTAACCAGTGAATATTATAGCCTGGAGGTAGTATCTCATTATCAGCAGTACTAGGTTAGTATGGTCTAACTGTTGAATATTGTATCCTGGAGGTAGTATCTCATTATCAGTAGTACTAGGTTAGTACGGTCTAACCAGTGAATATTATATCCTGGAGGTAGTATCTCATTATCAGTAGTACTAGGTTAGTACGGTCTAACCAGTGAATATTATATCCTGGAGGTAGTATCTCATTATCAGTAGTACTAGGTTAGTATGTTCTAACCGGTGAATATTATCCTGGAGGTAGTATCTCATTATCAGTAGTACTAGGTTAGTATGTTCTAACCAGTGAATATTATAGCCTGGAGGTAGTATCTCATTATCAGTAGTACTAGGTTAGTATGGTCTAACCAGTGAATATTATATCCTGGAGGTAGTATCTCATTATCAGTGGTACTAGGTTAGTATGGTCTAACCGGTGAATATTATATCCTGGAGGCAGTATCTCAATATCAGTAGTACTATGTTAGTATGGTCTAACCGGTGAATATTATATCCTGGAGGTAGTATCTCATTATCAGTAGTACTAGGTTAGTATGTTCTAACCAGTGAATATTATATCCTGGAGTTAGTATCTCATTATCAGTAGTACTAGGTCAGTACAGTCTAACCAGTGAATATTATGGCCTGGAGGTAGTATCTCATTATCAGTAGTACTAGGTTAGTATGGTGTAACCGGTGAATATTATATCCTGGAGGTAGTATCTCATTATCAGTAGTTCTAGGTTAGTACAGTCTAACCAGTGAATATTATATCCTGGAGGTCATATCTCATTATCGGTAGTACTAGGTTAGTACGGTCTAACCAGTGAATATTATATCCTGGAGGTGGTATCTCATTATCAGTAGTACTAGGTTAGTATGTTCTAACCGGTGAATATTATATCCTGGAGGTAGTATCTCATTATCAGTAGTACTAGGTTAGTATGATCTAACCGGTGAATATTATATCCTGGAGGTAATATCTCATTATCAGTAGTACTAGGTTAGTATGTTCTAACCGACAAATATTATATCCTGGAGGTAGTATCTCATTATCAGTAGTACTAGGTTTGTATGTTCTAACCGGTGAATATTATATCCTGGATGTAGTATCTCATTATCAGTAGTACTAGGTTAGTACGTTCTAACCAGTGAATATTATATCCTGGAGGTAGTATCTCGTTATCAGTAGTACTAGGTTAATATGTTCTAACCAGTGAATATTATACCCTGGAGGTAGTATCTCATTATCAGTAGTACTAGGTTAGTATGGTCTAACCAGTGAATATTATTTCCTAGAGGTAGTATCTCATTATCAGTAGTACTAGGTTAGTACGGTCTAACCGGTGAATATTATATCCTGGAGGTAGTATCTCATTATCAGTAGTACTAGGTTAGTATGGTCAAACTCATGAATATTATATCCTGGAGGTAGTATCTCATTATCAGTAGTACTAGGTTAGTATGGTCTAACCAGTGAATATTATATCCTGGAGGTAGTATCTCATTATCAGTAGTACTAGGTTAGTATGGTCTAACCAGTGAATATTATATCCTGGAGGTAGTATCTCATTATCAGTAGTACTAGGTTAGTACGGTCTAACCAGTGAATATTATATCCTGGAGGTAGTATCTCATTATCAGTAGTACTAGGTTAGTACGGTCTAACTGGTGAATATTATATCCTGGGGGTGGTATCTCATTATCTGTTGTACTAGGTTAGTACGGTCTAACCAGTGATTATTATACCATGGGGGTAGTATCTCATTATCAGTAGTACTAGGTTAGTATGGTCTAACTGGTGAATATTATATCCTGGGGGTGGTATCTCATTATCAGTAGTACTAGGTTAGTATGGTCTAACTGGTGAATATTATATCCTGGAGGTAGTATCTCATTATCAGTAGTACTAGGTTAGTACGGTCTAACTGGTGAATATTATATCCTGGAGGTAGTATCTCATTATCAGTAGTACTAGGTTAGTATGGTCTAACTGGTGAATAATATATCCTGGAGGTAGTATCTCATTATCAGTAGTACTAGGTTAGTACAGTCTAACCGATGAATATTGTATCCTGGAGGTAATATCTCATTATCAGTAGTACTTGGTTTTAGCCAGATTTCCGTAAGACACATAATTTCTGGGGAGTGGTTTGCTAGGATGGCGTGTAGGTTGGGAATCTTATTGTTAATACTTCTAATATTTAGGTGAAAGGCTAGGAAGGAATTAGTGGGAATAGAAAGGGGTAGCTTGACTGTGGGGGTTGTGGTAAGTTTGTGAAGATTATTGGGTGTGGGTGGGCCAGGGTTGGGATGGATGCCCCCAAGTGTTATAAGGTTATAGTGACAGGATACTCTAAACCTTAGGAGTTTGTTTATAAGTTTTATATAGTCTTTGTCTTTAGGATTATGTTTTGTGGCTTTACAGGGGTGATATTTTGTTGAGGGTGGTAGATTCGGAGTGATGGGGATGGTAAAGTGTTTGGTGTGATGTGTGAAGTCATGGGTGGCTGTTTGACCACATGGTCAAGTTTTTGTTCATAGGCAGTAAGATGGTAAAATATAAATAGTATAGGCAGTAGGGTAATTAGTATTTTTTTACTTGCTTGCATTTTGTTGGGGGGTGAGCCAATTTTGATGGTTGAGTGTGCTAACAGGGTGTGGAAGAATGGAAGAGAAGGAAATTGGTTAATCGGGAGGACTGTTCAGTGATGTATGAGGCGCTGATTGGTATTTAGCATGAGGGGAGTGGCTAAATGTAGTTTAAATGTAGTACTTGTGGGGGAAGGTGGGAATTGGGAGCAGGGAGGGGAGTGCAGCAAGCCCGGGTGCAGTGAGGGCGAGCAGTGTGGGGCTAACACTGACTCCAAGTATTTCCTTAGGCTTTTGGTATGTATGGTTGTAAGCTGAGCTGTATTTTTAATTTGTGTTTTGCACCAAATTATAGACTATGTTTAAGCTGCATTTTATACACTTGCAGGTTAATTTTATAGCTGCAGGGTATAATTTTCCAGGCTATGTGAGGGAGAGCAGAGTGAAATTACTGTGTTCAGGGTGTTACTTTAAATGTAAGAAAGAAGATACTTGGGGCAAACTAGCTAATTTTAACAATATGGAGGGAGTCAAATTACTGTGAGGGGACAGCCTCAAAGGTGCCTTTAGATCCAGGTCAGCAGTATACAGTACTTGCTTTAAGTTCTTATCTATGTTTTGTTTTTAAACACAGACAACAACATTAACAGTACAATTTGGTGGAACTTTCTAGCATTAGGAGCCTTATTTAAGGGCTGGTAAATTTTATGCTGTTGACCCAGTACGGCTGAATTAAACAGTTTAATCAGAAAGACTTTAGAAAAAGTAGTAACCTTAGTTAGGTTTGTTATTGAGGGTAGACCAGTGTGGCTGTCTGTTTTATTTTTCTTTTTAAAAAAAAATTCCCACCTGGATGCAGACCTTCTAACTGTTCGAGCCTTTCAGGGTGGGAGTCATGAGAAGAGATAATACCTAATAATAAATATTTAGTGTTAGTTCATCAGCAGAAATAGAACTATGGCAAAAAAAAATTGATTGAACAGTCTTTCATGCCATATATAACACAGCGACTGAGAGAAAAAGCATAATCCTTACATTAATAGTACACTGCACTGCCCTAAGAAACAGTTTCAAGTATTTGGTAGCTAAATAGAAAAAGTAAGCAGGATATAGCATGTATAAGATGAAAAGCTAATCAAGGTCACAGTATTCTGCATACATCATCTTGTATCTTTAGCCTGAAAATAAAGCCCAAATGCTACTATCATTAAAGTAGGCTGTTTGTACAGAGTCCAGGATTTATGAAGTAGACTAAATACTGCAACAAAGTTACACTGATCCACTTTAGCCTGAAAATAAAGACCAAATGCTACTACCATTGAAAAGTAGGCTGTTTGTACAGAGTCTAGGATTTAAGTAGACTAAATACTCCAACAAAGTTACACTTATCCACAAACAATCACTTCATTTTAGCAGCAACAAGAAACCACAAAATCAGTTGCCTATTGCATTCAACAAAGTTACACTGATCCACCAACAATCACTTCAGTTTAGCAGCAGCAAGAAAGCACAAAATCAGTTACCAAAACCATTCGTCAGCCTCATGTATTAATGCACTTTTAAATATTCAGAGTCAGCATAACATTTCTCTTATTATTAAATCTACAGTTGTATTTAATCAAAGAGTCAGTAACACAAAATTACATACCAAGTTTATAGCAGGACAGCCGTCTGGGTCAGGAGCACTGGGGAGTTTGAAAAATGGAGGTTAATTGAGGTGGTTAAGTAACCTTGGATTGTTAGCAAGGCAGGGGGAGGGGTACATGTAAGGGGCTAACCACACCAGAGGAATCCTCAGTGCCTGTGATTAAAGTGAGAGGCTTTTTTCTTGCTTTTGTACTAGCTTTAAATTTTAATTTGTGTTCTTTTTTTACACACAGACAGCAACAGTAAGAGGCTTGGTTGTATGTTTTGCTGTATTTTTAATTTGTGTTTTGCACCAATTTATAGACTATGTTTAAGCTGTATTTTATACACTTGCAGGTTAATTTTATAGCTGCAGGGTATACTTTTCCAGGCTATGTGAGGGAGAGCAGAGTGAAATTACTGTGTTCAGGGTGTTATTTTAAGTGTAATAAAGAAGATACTGGGGGAAAACTAGCTAATTTTAAAGATATGGCGGGAGCCAAATTACTGTGGGGGACAGCCTAAATGGTGCCTTTAGACCCAGGTAAGCAGTATACAGTACTTGCTCTAAATTCTAATCTATGTTCTGTTTTTAACACAGACAGCAACTTTAACAGTACAAATTGTTGGAACTTTTTAGCATTAGATATCGAAATAGATATAAAAAACTAAACCACTATCCAAAGCCGGTAACATGAAACTAAATACAATAAAAAATACCTTCTGAAAAATGGAAGAATTATGATCAGAATAAGACAAATGAACAGCTTTAATAAGTGATCACTAAAAACAAAACTAAAATTTGAGCTCTTTTGTTTGTAAAATGTTTCACGTCGAACTTCATCAGAAATATGGAACACAACTTAGCATTAGTGTCACTATAAGGCAAGGCTAATTAGCATATTAATGACATAAATTATCTACTCCATCTAAGAATGCGATTTACATTTAAATATCTATTTAACCCAGGTAGCGTGTCCACCTTAAGTCTCATTTGAGTTCCTTTTGATGAATTCCACATCCTTCCTGTCTTAACATGAAAGAAATATCTCTTTAACTTTGCATTGTAAATAGGAATTCTTACATTAATGTGTTAATTCTTTGTACCAATACTGTGATCAGTGAAGTCAATGTTTAATATGGTAACCAAAAATATTTCTTTAATGCATCTATATATCATAATAATGTCACCTCTTATAAAACAGTAAGCCAAAGAATACAAAGACATGTATACCAGTCTTTCCTTAAAGGATATGTTTTGACAGCCATCCGTGTATCTGGCAATGGTTTTCTGACTCTGTTCCAACCTCTTCAGTTGCAAAACATTTAATGCACATAAAGCTCCTCAATACTCAATAATAGGTTGTATGCTTGTTAAATAGATCTTTAATAACACCCATATATTTCTGCTTGAGTAACATCAAAGGACATTCCTCATAAGACCATAACATTTCCTAATAACATTTATCACATTAACTTGAAAGTTAAGATTTCTATTTACCATTATACCTAGATCTTTCACTACCTCAGAAGAAATGCAAATCAGATTATCCACAGTGTAAGGATTATAATAATAATAATAATAATAATAATAATAATAATAATATTAATAATAACAACATTATTATTATTATTATTATTATTATTATTATTATTATTATTATTATTATTGTGCCCAAAATGTAAAACAGTATATTTGTCCATTATTAAATCTCATATCTTTGGTTGTTATCCATCCATAAAGGTTATCCAAGTAAGAGTAAACAGATACCAGTCACAAGTGTTAGTTACTGCTCACCCCATCAAACTTACATAACAATATAGAGTTAGATTTTGGGAATTCTGATATAACTAGGCCAGACAAAAGTTGCCCCAAGACTGAACCCTGAGGCAACCCCCTTGGAATCAAATTATTCTACTCAGAAGGCTCTACTGAGTAGCCATTTGGATACCCATTCTCATTAAAGTCATTATAACTGTTTCATTGGGGATGGAGTCAAAAGCCTTAGGAAGATCTAATAAAAACACACCAGCAGTTAGTGGGTTATCCAGTGAGCTAAAATTCTGCTCATAAAAACTTGTCAAAATAGTGGAACATGATCTCCTTGAAAGGGATCCATGTTTATATATCACAATATCACAGCTAATGTTCAGAACTTCCTTACTGGAAAGACACAGTGTACTGACAAAGCATTTACCCACTATGCAAGTCAAACTAATAGGTCAATAGTTGTGTACCATGTATCCTGGTTTTCTTTTCAAAATGGGAACTAAAGCTTCTCTCCACAGTTCAGGATCAAATGTTTCCTTGAATTATTTTTTGGAACAAATAATTTTAGAATGGAATCAACTTTTAAGATATTCCTTTTAAGAAATATCAGTTGAGACCATCATGTCCCTCTGCTGAAATTTGATTTATTTTAGATAAGGATTGCTTTACCATTTCCTCATTCATATTGGGACAATAATGGGGTCCAAATGGAGAGATAAGTTAGCAAGCAAAGGAGAGAAGTATTGCTGAAACTGAATTCATCATCAAGTCTTGGTGAGTACCTTCCTGAGGTGGACCCTGTTTTTTCACAAAATTTCACCAAGGTGACACTGATATATAGAATATATTTTAAATAGCCTATATCATGGACAGAAGTACATCAAAAAAATTAAAAAAGATAGCTGGGTGCACAAGACCCAGGATAAATACGTGCCCAATCCTGGTAGGCACACTGGTGCCAGAACTGAAAAAAAATGGCAGTGTAGAATCCTCAAAATATGGAAACATTTCTACAATGTGGCCAGGCCAGGCCCAGGGGGAGAATGCCCCCACTGTTGTAAAAGGAAGTAGGAGTCCACAAAAATCACAGAAACTGATAGGCCAAAGCAAAGCCATAAAGATGGACTATTGAGGATAAGAAAGAAATCATGTATTGTTATTATTATGCAAAAAGCCCAGAATTTCTAGACACAAGATATACAAAAAGGTTAAGTGAGAAATTAGAGGAAGGAAAAATACTTCCACAAGAGAAACTGTCAAAAGCTTCAAATAAAAAATTGTGTTCATTAATACAACAGAGATGTGAAATACATTATATAGACCAGGAAACTTTGATCTGTTTGTAAAAAGAAGCATCTGAGGAAGTGCAAAAATATAAACAACAAAACCTGGGGATTTTTGAACTGTATAGAAAAGGGGTCTATATTACATTCTTGAAAGCTGACAATGTCAAATCTGACATTGTCGACACGAGAATAGAGATACTGCAAAATATCGAACAAGTAAATGGAAATCTCTGTAAGGGGAAATTTCCATTTACTTCAATGTAGTGCAGTCTCAGAGTTGGTATATTTAAGTAGCAGTGGGTGTGGGGGGTGTAGGGGGGCTTGCCCCCCTGCCTACACCATTTAGGTTTTTTTTTGTTATTTTTTTTTTCTGAACATTCAAAGTTCTAACAGTTCGATCACTAAAGGTTGACCTTTAGTGATTCGAACTGTTAAATATTTGATGTTCTAATATAGACCCATAAAAAAGAAATATGGACATGGGAAAGAAAAAAGATACTGTATTTGATATCTATGCAAAGTTGAAAGCCAAATTAATCAATACAAAAAAGGCAGCCCCAAAGATATTTGAAGGCAAATATAAGCAAAGGCATCCAGATGTGGAAAATTCATGATAAAAAAATAATATCTCAAAGAGGGAATGTAAAAAAAAAGATGAGTAAAGTAGAAGTTACAAAATAGAAATTGAAGTTATGGAAAGCCTGCAAAGTGAAGGATTTGGTGTAGAAGGTCTAAGGTTACATCACAGCATGATGGAATGAGTCCCCAAAGTAAGGAGAAACAGGAAGACCAGGAGACATCTGAAGATGAAATATGGACATGGGAAAGAAAAAGCAATTTAATATGGTGTAACATTTACTTAAAGGAGAAAGCAAAACTAATCAACACAAAAACAGCAGCACCAAAGATATTTGAAGAGAAATACAGGCAAAGGAATCCAGACATGAAAACCTTTACAATATAAAAAATAAGAAGACAAAGAGGAAAAGTATAAAAGAACATTAGTAATGGAATAGTTAAAGAAATAAAAACTGAGGTTATGGAGAACCTACGAAGTGAAGGATTTAGTGTAGAAAATCTAAATCAGAAAGCACCACAGCATGATAGAGCAATAGACAATTTAAGGAGAAACCAGTAAAATGGGAAGCAACTGGTAAGTTGCCATGTGAAGATATTTTGGATCCTTACAAAGAAAACCAGTATAAACTTTCACTTGAAGCTAGATAGCAAATAAAGGAACAGGAAACTGTGGCAAACCTGAAGCAGTCAATGTTGAGGAGTGATAGGCTAGTGACTTCCCATATAACAGACCAACAGATGACACAGGATGAAATTGAAGAGAATGCGCCACAGCAAGATGCTATAGAACTTTCTACAGAATGCCGTCAGAAAAGGGAGAACAAAAACAATGCACTCAGTTTAGAAGAAAATGAGGTAAGACAAGAGTTGCTTGATTTAATAGAGATCGATAGAAGTATTAAGATCAAAGAAAGAAATAGATTGCAGAAGGTCAGTAAAACCCAAAAAAAGTTAGAAGTTTGATAAAACAAATGAACACAATAATTAGTACTGTCCATATAGATCCATGTGATATAATAGAAGTAAACAGGATATATTACTGTGCAGGTGAATTAATAACAGATAAAATTCTACCACAAGAACACAGGGTATTAAGGGAAAGGAAGATGAGAAATTGAATACCATCATGGAAACATCGAAAAGAGAAAACTATAAAGCAATTAAGACAAGAAGTGTCACTGTTATAAGAGTACAGAAGAGGGAACAAATCAATAAAAATATTCAGAAAGACAGACATGATAAAAGCAATGAGCAGTATTATAACGGATCAGGATCTATCATGCACTATCACAAATAATAAACTAAAAATATCAGCACAGGTAGAAAAACTTAGAAGATACACAGATAAATATAAAGGAAAAGTACAAAATAAGCAATTCATTGATGACCAAAAAATGTTTTAGAGAGAATTGGGAAACAAAGTCAAAGGAATTGAAAAAACACCAAAAAAGAACTAGATACATTTTGCAGAAGTATTTATGAAGATTGTGTGGAACATAACAAAGATGCTAAATGGACAGAAGAAGTAAAAGAAAGAATAAAAAGTTCAAAGGTACAGGTTATGAAATGGGATGAAGTAATAGCCAGAGAGATTGAAACAAAGTTAAGAAAAGCATCTAATTGGAAACCCCAGGCACAGATGCAGTACCTAACTTCTAGTTAAAGGTATTAGCATCTTTGCATGAAGATTTGTCCATAAGTAAGAACCATTTATATGCACACCATGAACAGACACCAATCTGGCTAACAACAGGAAAAACAATGCTCCTACTTAAGAGTGAACCTGCAAGCTATGGACAGATAACTTGCCTTCCAACAACTTATAAACTATACAGTGGAATTAATACCGACAGAGTTTATAATCATTTAGAAGAAAACTCAGTTATGGCAATAGAACAAAATGGCAAAAAAAGAAAGCCATACACAACAAAGGATCATTTATTGTTAAATAAAGTAATGGAGAACTGCAAAAAGGGGAATAATCTAAGTATGGCATGTACTGATGACAAAAAAGCATTTGACAGTATTCCACATTCTTGGATAAGAGTGCTTAAAATGCAGAAGATATATCCTGCACTGACAAACTACATCACAGAGACCATGAAACAGTGGCAAACCAATTTGCAGTTAAGCCATGATAAAGGGCAAATTATTATTCCATGGATAAAAATCTAAGGGGGGATATTCCAGGGTGACTGTCTGTCACTATTTCTGTTTAGCCTTGCCCTTAACCCATTAACCTGTCTGCTTAACAGATTAGGTCATGGCTACAGTATGGCTCCCAGAAAGCAAAATGAGTAAAGACTTCTCCTCTTCTCTTTGTCGAGGATTTAAAACTGTACAGATCATCATATGAGGAACTGAAAGCACAACTGCAAGCAGTCAAAACTTTTTTGGATAATATAAGAATGTTATTTGATCTTGATAAATGTGCAAAACCAACCTTTATAGCAGGAAAACTGCACCACCAAGAAAACATCAATTTGGGACAAAAAGAACTTCAGCAAAAGGGAGTTTATAACTATTTGGGAAATGATCAAGGATCAGCAATAAAACATGAACAATTGTGAATACAACATAGTAAGACATATTTTAGAACACTTAAATTAATCCTGAAGACAGTGCTAACATCTAGGAACAAAGTTCAAGCTATAAACCAATTTTCTCTTCCTGTCCTAACTTACAGTTTTGGAGTGATTGGTGGGTCCCAAAAAGTTGTGGATAGATTAGACAGGAAAACAAGAAGGATGATTCATGTTCATCAAATTATTTATAAAATTCATTGCATACCAAGATTATATATTCCTCATTCCAAAAGAGGTATTGATCTACTCGAAACGGATTACATGTATAGATCTGCAATCATGGGACTACATACATATCTGCTGACCTCACAAGACCCAAGCATAGTGCATGTTTTGAAACAAGAGGAGAATAAATCTAAGATGACTTCCCTTTTTAGTCTAGCAGAGGCATATCAGCATCAAGCAGGAAAGGAAATCAAACCAGAAGTAGATAAAAATCAGGCAGCAATTGAATGTGCCTAAAAACAAAATAAAGACTATAAGGTGAAGGATCAGATGCAAAGACAAGAAATGTGGAAAATGCATGAATATAGCTGCAAATATAGAAAACTCCTGGAAAAACCTCATGTTGATCAGGATCGAAAGTCAGAATGCTTAAAGAGAGGCAAATTCAAACCTAAAGATAAAATTTAATACCGGTGGCCCAAGATAGTGGACTACTTACACGTTGGTTTACAAAGTCCATTGAAATGCAGGAGAAACAGACAAATGTAGGTTTTGAAAAACAGAACTTGAAACAGTCACACACCTTGTTGCTAGATTTGCCATGCTAATGGCAGAAGGACTGTATACTGAAAGGAAAAATAAATGTGGCAAAACTGTTGCACTGGGGATTGTGCAAACATTACAATACTGAAGTAGCTGAAAAACACTACAAACATGAGCCACACAGCATCATAGAAAATGATGAAGTCTACATCACATGTGATCACCCATTACCAACAGTTCAAAAGATAGATGCTAGAAAACTAGATATAGTGGTCCTTGAAAAGAAGACAAAAGTAGCATTCATCATTGAAATTGTTACACTCTGTGACTACAGTGGCTTGTATACAGAGACACAAAGTCATAAAATACCAAGATTTGCAGACAGAAACAAGAGCAATGTGGAAGAAAGACACCCAGACAGTTCCTATAGTAGTAGGACCACTGTTTTTTATAAAAACAAAATCTACAATCATATTTAGATATGTTACCAATACATGTAACTCCATACAGATTGCAAAAGGAGTCATTACTGGGCACATTACAGGTGCTGCGAAGAGCACTTCTGGCTGACATCAAAGACTAAAACAATACTAATTTCATGAACTTTAATTATACTTTGACTTAAGAATGGAGTCCATTCCCATCATGTAGTTAGAAACCCAAAAGATTTGGAGAAATTAAAGAATGGACATGAGATGATAGGGGTCTAGATGGAGAGATGATAGGGATCCAAATGTAGAGATGATAGGGGTCTGAATGGTGAGATGATAGGGATCCAAATGTAGAGATGATAGGGGTCTGAATGGTGAGATGATAGGGATCCAAATGTAGAGATGATAGGGGTCTAGATGGAGAGATGATAGGGATCTAAATGTAGAGACGATAGGGGTCTGAATGGTGAGATGATAGGGGTCCAAATGTAGAGATGATAGGGGTTTGAATGGTGAGATGATAGTGGTCTGAATGTAGAGATGATAAGTCATCAAACAAAGGAGAGCAGTATTGCTGGAAATTAATTCATTCTCATGTCTTGGTAAGTACCTTCACAAGGTGGACCCTGCTTTTCTCAAAATCTCACCAAGACGATACTGATATACATACTGTATTTTATATAGTATATATAGCATGGTCAGTACTAGGTTAACAGAAAAAAAAAAGATAGCTGGGTGCATAAAACCCAGGATAAAAAAAGTGTCCAGTCCTGGTAGGTGCACTGGTGCCAGGAATGGAAAAAAATAGTGTAGAATCCTCAAAATATGGAAACATCCCTGCAATGGGGCTAGGCCAGGCCCAGGGGGTGGATGCCTTCCTGTTGCAGAAGGAAGTAGCAGTCCACAAAAAAATCACAAAAATTGATAGGCCAAAAAAGAGCCCTAAAGACAATACAGTGGACTATTTAGGATAAGAAAGAAATTATGTATTGTTACTATTATGCAAGAAGACAAGAATTTCCAGACATAAGATTAAGAGAGACATTAGAGGAAAGAAAAATACTTCCACAAGAAACATTTTTCAGAATTTTCAAATAAAAATTTGTGTTCATTAATACAACAGATTCATGAAAAATATTATATAGATTGAGAAAACCTTGGAATTAGAAGCAACTGAAGAAGTGCAAAAATATAAGGAACAAAATCTTGAGACTTTTGAAAGGTATAAAAAGGAAATGTGGACATGGAAAAGAAAGAGATATCTGATATGGTGCAATATTTATGCAGAAAAGAAAGCTAAATTAATCAACACAAAAAAGGCAGCCCCAAAGATATTCAAAGAGAAATACAGGCAGAAGCATTCAGATATGGAAAATGTCACAATAACAAAAATACGATCACAAAGAGGGAACACAGAACAGAAGGTTAGTAAAGTAGAAATAAACAAACCGAAGATGAAATTATGGAATACTTGTGAAGTTAAAGATTTAGTGCAGAAAGTCTAACACAGGTTACATCACACGTGGTGAAACAAGTCAGCAAAGTATGGAGAAAGAGGAGGAGCAGGGGACATCTGAAGAAGAAATATAAACATGGGAAAGAAAAAGAGATTTAATATAGTGCGATATTTATGCAAAGGAGAAAGCAAAACTAATCAATACAAAAAAGGGCAGCACTAAGGATATTTGAAGAGAAATACAGGCAAGGGCATTTAGACATGAAACATTTTACAATACAAAAATAAGAAAACAAACATAAAAAGCAGAAAAGAGGATTTATAATGGAGAAGTTAAAGAAATAGAAACTGAGGTTATGGATTACCTGTGAAGTGAAGGATTTAGTGTAGAAAATCTAACTCAGGTAACATCACAGCAGGATAGAGCAATGGATTCCCAAATTAAGGAGAAATCAGTGGAGTGGGAAACATCTGATCAGTTACCATATGAAGATACTTTGGAGCCTTTCATACAAAACCAGTTCAGATGTTCAGCTGAAGTTGCACAGCAAGAGAAGGAACAGGAAACTGGGGCAACTCTGACACAGACAATGCTGTGGAGTGATAGGCCAATTAACTCCCATATGAAAGAGAAATGGAAAAAGTAGAAAAAAATCAGGAAGCAACTGAATGTGCTAAAAGAATATAAGGTGAAGGATCAGATGAGAAGGCAAGAAATATCGAAAATGCATAAATATATTTGCAAGTACAGAAAACTCTTGGAACAACATCATATTGATCAGGATCGAATGCAGGAATGGTTAAGGAGAGGTAAATTTAAACCAAAAAGGTTAATATTAGCGGCCCAAGATAGTAGACTACGTACAAGTTGGTTTACAAATTCCTTTGAACATGTAGGAGAAAGAGACAAATCTAGGTTTTGTAAAACAGAAATGGGAACAGTCTCACATCTTGTTGCTGGCTGTGATATATTAATGGCAGAAAGACTGTATACTGAAAGGCATAATAATGTGGCAAGACTGTTGTATTGGGGATGTGCAAACATTATAATACTGAAGTAGCTGAAAAACACTGGAAACATGAGCCACAAAGCATCATAGAAAATTATGAAGTTTATATCACATGGGTTCATCCATTGCCAACAGTTCAAAAAATAGACATCAGAAAACCAGATATAGTAGTCAATGAAAAGAAAAAGTAGCAGTAGTAGTAGAGAAACACAAAAACATAAAACACCATGATTTGCAAGCAGAAACAAGGGCAATGTGGAAGAAAGGTACCCTGACAGTTCCAGTAGTAAGAGGAGCAATGGGTCTTATAAAAAAGAATTTACAGTCATGCTTAGATATGTTACTGATAAATGTAATGCTGATCGAATTGCAGAAGTAGTCATTACTGGGCACATTGTGGGTGCTGTGAAAAGCACTTCTGGCTAACATGAAATATTGAAACAATACTAGTTTCATGAACTTTAACCATACTTTGACTTAAGAATGGGGTCCACTGCCATCATAGTAAAAGAAACCCAAAAGATTTGGACCTATGAACCTAAATGACAAGTGCCTCTAACTAGTATGGGTAAATCATTTCTCAAGATATCTTGGGAGTTATTACTAAGCAAGCCATCTGCAAACAAGTTCACTAATACATTTAGGTTCATAGGTTCATAGGTAGGTACTAGGCTATCTACCCGAGGGCATTTATAAACCTAGCAAGAGTGTTCCAGCTTTCGCTGCCCCATTGATTAATTAACTGATCCTCTGTCAAGCAGAGCCAATGAAGTGATCCCAGGGGTGTATTTTCTGTTTCAATTTTGGTCAGTGATTGTCTGAAACCCATCTTTCATTGCTTTACTGAAAGAACTATTTACAATATAATGCCTTAAATGTTTAAACAAACATGTTATTATCCTTCAGATTAGCTGTTAAATATACCTCATAATCAGATCTTACTCTTTTAATAGTCATGAGGTACATGTGTCTGAATTTATTGTAATTGTTGCTATTTGAAACTGAAGAAGAATTTTTATATCTTCTCCACAAACATATATTGTTTTTCTTAGTTTAAATAACTCAAACTCTACCTGGGATGTCTAACACCCTTACAGGGTATTTTCTGTCCAACTGGGGCATGATAGTCTATCATGTTATTAACAAAATTACAAAAAAAATTGCAGTACTCATGTATATCTTTATTTTCAAAATGAGCATACCAGTCCCAAGTTTCAAAAGTCTGATAAATATTTTTTTTCGATGTTTCATTTTGTTTAATCTAAGTAAGACATTTGAAAACAGCCTTAAAGGTTGCATTTAAGTGGTTGGAACTTCCCAACTCTGTACCTATATTACAACCATCCAGAATTAATTGCTTACAAATCCAAACAACATCCAATAAGTTTTTCCTCTCATTGTCTCACTCATTATTTGAAATATAACCATTTGTCAAACTTTCAATTATCAAATAGTTTAATGCCTTTGATGATGTAGCAGGAGCTACCCAAGCCCCAGTAATTAATTCCACCTTATTGAGAAAACTCTTCCTAATAAGATTCAAAGCTTCACATGATATATTCACATGCAGCAGCAACTCATCAGTTGTTTATTACCATGTGTCTGAATTGAACACTGCACCTGGAAACACACGTATGCATGCAGACATACACACACGCGCACACACACACACACACACACACGCACACACACACACACACACACACACACACACACACACACACACATACACACACACACACACACACACACACATACACACACACACGCACACACACACACACACACACACACACACACACACACACACATACACACACTCTCACATACTCAAGCACACACACACACACACACACACACACACACACAAATGCACACACACACAGTTTGACACTCTTTCTCACACACACACACACACACATACACACACACACACACACACACACACACACACACACACACACACACACACACACACACACACACACACACACACACACACACACACACACACACACACACACACACACACACACACACACCTTCCAAGGAAGCACACATAGCTAATCAGCATTAACTGATACCTGGGCTGACATATTTGTATGCGTCCTTCATCAGTAAGATTGGTGTGGTTCTACAGATTGCACCATTTTTCCTGCTGTGGTGCTAGAGTAGGTTTTTCTGAATCATTCTGACATAATGCTACAAACAGGAATGTATAGTTGGTTGAGAATTTCTGAATCCCAGCCTATATGTCTATTGAAAAGTTTAACAAAATGTTATAATGTCTGTTAAGTAAACCAGAAGGACTACAGTTTTCAAAGCTTTATCTGTTTTTTGCTAAGCAAAATACATTTATTCAAACTACTGTATATATTTGTTACCTTAGACCCTATGGAATAACAGTAGAATACATTTCAGAATAAGATGATCAAAAATTAAGGAAAATGACACAGAACTTGTCAGGTTATTTATCAGCAAACAATGCAGTTACACTAAGAGCAGCTCTTTCCTAAACATCATTCACACTGGAATTATTGTTAAAATCTATGAAAAATGTTTCTGTTTGGTATAACTGAAATGTATCCCAGTTGTTTATTTTGATACAAGCAACTTTTAATCCAAGGTGAATTGAATACTTAGGACCATCTAAGGAAATTTTTTTTCTGTGTGGAGAGGCTCAGTATATACATACAATAAAATAATTTCTCTTTTTAAGAAACTGAAGATTTGGCAGATGCAGTAAAATGATAAGCATTATTTATTTCAATGGTCGGCCCAGCTGTTAAACTCTAAGAATCCAATAAAGGTGCCATGAACCATTGCTTCACATCCATCTAATCCGACCCCAAACCAAGAAAGGAGAAAAGGGAAAACAGGCACAGAAACCCCAAAACTGAAGAGTTTAACAAAATATAATAACATGAGAAGCACATATTATGCCATACAGTATGGAACCTTAATTTGTGCTGCTCGGCAGAGTCTGGAAAGATCATTTGCAGAGGCTTGCTATCCTAAAATGTTGCTTCATCTTCTTTACTCAAACCAGAACTAAGACCATGTGTTTACTTTTAAATTTTACATGAGGTTAAAAATCTTATATGTCTGCCATGTTACCTAACCATATTTGGATGCTTTTCAATGTCTTCTTTTGTTGCTGCTTTTGTGAGAAGGTATTGATATACCAAAATGGAAGTCTTATCAAACAGCAATAGTTTTAATAATAACTAACAAAATCTTATTTTTATTGGCTAATGACAAGAGTTTATTTGGAATCGCTATGCTGACTGCTAGTTTTAATTGTGAATGTGAGGGACAACATCCACGTTACAATCCTGTCGAAATGATGACAGCTTAGTTTTGAACAATTGGACAAGTATTCTCTAGATTGTGTGCTCTTGTCTGTAAACTTAATCCCAAGACTTACAAACCATTATGAAAGCAGACTGTGCCATCATGCACTGCTATCTGAATCACTAAGTGTTTGCTGCAGCTCTTTAAAATTCAATTCCATTACAATGCATTTGTTTATAAATAAAGTTGTCTTTTTAATGAAGATGTTAAGAGGTTGCTAATGCATAGATCTGTTCTGGCATTGTAATAAACCGTGAGATTGTATGAATTGTATGCCTTTAATTTCTCCATTTCACATAGAAATCACTGGAATAATTTTCCACCCCTGCTGCTGACCATCAACTGCCCCAGTCTTTTCTCTTCATTACCGGAGCTACCAGTCCCTCATTAACTCCCCTCAAGCTTATCCCTACTCTAATCTAAGGGCACTGATGTAATGTATGCTGCATGCCAGTGAGTATTCCCTAACTGCTGTTCCCTCATGGAAGCCTTTACAGCTCATTTATCATTGCCGATGGGAAGTGCATGTGTACTTTCTCACATGTGCAACCTACTGACCATGCGGATCACAGCTGATGCATCACAGCATTGGATGGACCCATATGCTAATTATTGCAACTAGCATTTTGTCCATTCACACACAAAATGTGAAGGGCAGATCATACGACAGCCATCAACCAGGTAGCCATTAGCAGATTTTTTGAAACTTGTTTTAACATACCTCAGCATGCTACATAGGTGGCCAGGAAAGATGTGTGAAATGGGTGTAGCATGAGGCTGTCAATTTTGCGAGTGACATAGCCTCTAAGGCAATACTGTCTTCCTGTCTTTAATATATCTTGGTCAGGCAGTTGTTGTCAGGTCCACACTCCCCAAAATATACTCCATAACTTCTTTCTGAAAGAAGCAGTCAAGTCATACTGCTTCTTTCCTTTCCTTCAATAGATCTCATCTCCATTGCCCAGACCAGTACTTGAGCACGGTAGGCCAGCTTAGAGTCAGGGCAATATCCCTCTGTTATACAGAGCAAGCTTTTGTGGACAGTATGCCATACTGTTTGGCTCTACTCATTGTATTTCTACCTGGGTTTTAATAAAATGAGAAATCTTAATGATTTGTAAAGATGGAAGTTATTGATAATGTTTGATTATCACAGACTTGTACACCGGTAATTCCTAGAATCAAACAACAGCACTTGAACAGAATTACTGGATGCCTTATTCATTAATTTTATGTTGATATTTGGCATCCCTACATACCATGGTGATAAGAACAGTTGATTAGGTGCTATTGACTAGCCTTCTGAGCTTTTTCCAGAGCAATATGTTATTTAGTAATTACTATAGTCAATTAAAACATGTTTCTTTTGATAGTAAATTCAAAGTGCCTCAGAAAAGCAGAAGCATCCAGACTGGCAATGATTTGTCTGTTTTCTATTTTGTTTCTTCTTCTTCTTCAGGTGCATTCAAAGCAGAGTTCATGTTAGAATCGTTGCATATCGGTTGTACATCACTCAAATAGAAATCAAGTAAAACATAAAAATATGTCTGTGTGTGCATGTATATATGTATATATATATATATATATATATATATATATATATATATATATATATATATATATATATATATATATATATATATATATATATATATATATATATATATAAATGGTTTACCTTCAAAATGTTAAATGCTATATGGTTGAAAATGAATTGGTTGAATGCATTATATTGAATGATCAAATTGTTGAAATAAAATTAGTCTAAACTCACAATGTTGAAATTATCGAATTTGCCCATTTCTGCACTGTAGTGCGATGTCAGAGTTGGTATATTTACATGGGGGCGTGTGGGGAGCACAGCCCCCCACATGGGGGGTGCAGGGGGCCTAGCCCCCCTGCAAAATAGTAGAGGTGATCTCATTGCTTTTTCAATTAAATGATTTTAGACATTTTGATTATTCAGAATTTTGAGTTTAGATGTTACTTTTCAACCAAATGATATATAAATATATATATATATATATATATATATATATATATATATATATATATATATATATACTGTGTGTGTGTGTGTGTGTGTGTGTGTGTGTGTGTGTGTGTGTGTGTGCGTGCTATTACAGGCTTAATAGTTATTGTAGCCAAAGGTCAGGCCAAATCATAAAATCAGGGACTATTTTAGAAGCAACATGAAGAATATATTGCATATGGAGCAGGAGCTTATAAATTAAATAAATTAATGATCCTGCATGAGTGAAAGATTCTACACAAAACAGCATCAATAAAGAAATAAATCTTTTTCATAAAAACAAAATAAATGCTTTCAGCCTACATTTGCCTATGTATGACATATAAACAGGTAACTACTCCAGAAATGATGAGTGGAACAAGGAACAAAAAAAATATGCAAACAAACACACAAACAAGCAGACAAATAAATTAAATAAGGATTATTACAGTACACCTGCATGCTTCCTCTGGATTCAACAGAAAATCAAATGCAAAGATTAGACACAAAATTATTGGTACTGCCATCTGAAGAAACACTGTAAAAAAACATATCAGTCTTACAGAATTATTTCTAATGCCATCTGCAGAAACACTGCAAAGGCATATAATTTTTCTAAGAAATATTGCTTGGGTTCTCAGTCAGCTCCATTTTCCCTCCTTGTTCCAAGATTCATGAAAGGTGAAAAAAATTATCAATGTTGCTTTTGAGGTATTGATGCTATTAAAACAGGCAAATCATGTCACAATTTAGTAAAGTGACAATGTGTGGGCCAGTACTAGAAGTATGTAGTATAACCCTGTAGGCAGTGTATATGGAACCAAGTCAATTATGCAGTTTTATTGTAATCAAATTCATAGATTCTAAGTCCACTAAGCCCTGGGGGCTGAGCTAAGCTTCTATGTTCTCCAGCTATTCATTTTCACTGCTGGACCTTCGCTGATTATATCCCTGATGTTCCATGAGTGAAAATGTGCTGCTAAGACTCTTATCTCCAGCAGTTTCGGATAGGCTGCAAGCTATTGCAAAGATGACTTGCAGTGTGTTTATAAAATATAGATGAGCAAGCTTAGCAATCCTTCCTTTCTGGCACCAGGAAATGACTGGTGCCAGAAATACAAATGACTGGTACGAGAAACAAGGCCTCAAGTAGAATGCCAAAAAATGCATCATCATCCCCTTTGGGTAGAGTGAAGTCCCCACACGCAATCAGTCATGAGGGATTTGGGCACCCAGGTTGATAGCAACCTGAATTATGACCTCCATGTTGCTTTCGTTGTATGGAAAGCTTTCTACATGGCCCACCTCATAAGTAAGGGTATCTCATCCAGGGACAAAGAGGTCATAACATCCTTGTATTCTTCCCTTATAAAGCCAGTTATTGAGTACATTGCCCCCTTTGGCATGTACCTCACAAAGCACATGCAGCAGCTGTAGAGACCACAGAGGTTCCTCACCAGGAGAATCCAGGGCCTCAAACATCTATCCTACACAGATAGGCTAAAAGCCCTGTCCCTCTACTCAATTTCATACAGACTCCTCAGAAGTGACCTCTGTCTGGCATACAAAGCAATCTCAGACCCCACCTTGATGGGACTGCTGCATATCTGCAAGTCAAGCTCCACTCGAGTAACCCACACGTGACCTCAGCTTAGTCTGTGACATTAATAGGACTTGTTGGAAGGACAGATTTGTCTCCTAGAGACTCCACCATCTGTGGAATAGACTCCCTCTACACATCAAGCAGAGTACCTCTTTATCCCTTTTTAAGCACAACCTGGATAACTGGAAGGGAAACAGAACCCCCTCCCTGGGATTTGTCCCTGCTGGACAGGGGCTTTGGGTACTGACTTGTCTAAACATGGGCTAAACTCTTGGCTAGGCATATTAGGGCCTTAGGGCCAATAGCCTAGTAACTTTCTATGATCCTATGATCCTATGATCTTCATAAAAAAGAAAATAACTTTTCACCAGTTTAAATCCAAGACAGAGTTAATTCTCTTTAGCAAAGTTTTATGGAGTTTTTTTTTTTTTTTTGGGGGGGGGGGCATTGTTTCAAAGAAAATGTAACTGTCCTATTGATAAGCTCTTGTTAGATTGTAACCAATGCACACCTCTTTTTGCGCTATTCCCTAAAGAAATAATTTAAGTCTACTCAGCGGTTACCTATTAAGTAAGCGAATGCTTAATATAGCGAGCACTGTTTAATCAACAGCTAAATGTTGAAATGGCAAAATCCTGAAAAAAACGAAACAGCGATATTTTTCCCCAGGGAGAAAAATCACTGGGCTGTTTTTGGGACTTTGCCATTTCCTCCACTGTGGTATGATCTCGGAGTTGGTATATTTAAGTGGGGGGGGGGGTGAAGCTCCCCAGTTTATTTTGAGTTTGGGATTTTTTGGGGTTTTTTTTACGGACCAGAAATTTTTTTCTTGGGGAAAAAATGCTGTTCCATTTGTTCAGAATTTTACGTTTTCAGTTTTTTTGGTTCAATTTTACAGCGTTCGCTTTTTTAAGTGTTTGCTGTTATAATATAGACCCTACTCAGCACATGCTAGTATATTTACAATGTGCTGTCAAGGAAATTACCTGGATGTATTTTGAGATGTCACCCTACACTTAGACAATACTGATCATTGTTGTGTGCATGATTTTATTTATTTATTTAATAATTGCTTACTGGGAAAGTCCGACTTAGAACAAGACAATTTTCAGTGGAGGCCTGGGGAGAAATGCTCCAGACACGTGTTTGTATCATTATAAGATGTGCATTTGTATTTTTACATTTCTGCCGTATTCACTTGAACTAGGCTTTTCTTTGCATTCTTCCAGTCATAACACCTTAAACTACTATGGATGCAGTGGAGTAGAAATAGAAAAGGAAAGAGCAAAAGGTTTAAATGGCTTCTGGAAAATGTTGATTTGCAGTTTCCTGTTAAACAAAAGGGATACCTTGTTACTGTCACAGTTTATAGAAACATAAATTTCTATATAATGGAGTAATATGTATGTAGGTATGCTAGAACTGTTTTTTTGTGCTTTTCACTGATTATGTGGTAAAGAAATAACTTAAAGAGCTAAACTGCGTGCATAGCAAAGATTTTCTAATTAGCCAAACCAGTAAAATGTTTAGAAAATGAGTGGAATTACCTGTAAAGTTTGCTAGCCAGGAGTGATATTCTAAGCATGTTTATTAACTGCATGTGGTAAGTTTAACATTATAAGCTTGGCAACATAGTTTGCTTTGATACACTGTTATACTGGTTTAAGAATAATGAACAGAAGTTGTTGTTTCCTAGCATTTAGCAAGTGGATTTAGCTGTACTGCCTTAATGCTGTAACTACTGATAGCATAAAACCACATAGGAAAAGCTGTGTAAAATTCACTGAACCTATCTGTGCTGTAAACTACTGGTCTGACTGATAGTTGTAACTGAGTATAGAGTAATACAGAAGCTGTGGTACTACTAAAATTAATGAATGCCCTGCCTGAATGTATAATACTGTTTGCATGCCGGTTTGTTAGCTATGTTCCATATAGAATCCATGCACTGACTCTATGTACCTTACCAGGTCTTTCCACCCCACCTGTCCTTACCTCGAACGGCTGAATCTGTGCTGAAAAGAAATATCCAGAAAACTAAAAGAAAGCATTCCTGCTTGTCCCTTGCTAAGGAAAAGGACTGCAAGGTCTATATCTTAAGTGTGACTATGGTGTTAATAGATGCTTGGCTGAACTGGGTCTAACAGCTAGCCTAGGGTTCGTAGTAAAAGATAGCTTAACAGTCTTAGACTCCATAGTCAAGCTGCTTTAATAAGTAATAAAAAAGCATTCTACAGCTTAAACAGCCTGTATAACACATTTCCCCTGCTTATTTCATCTCACAGTTGCTAAAGAAATAACAAAATATCTGAACAAAATTCAGGTTAAAAGCTTGCTTTCTCCCAACAGTCAGTGAAGTTGCCTGGCTAAGCTACAAATCTTGTTTATAGGTTCATAAGTTCATAGGTAGATACTAGGCTATCTGCCCTAGGGCATTTATAAGCCTAGCCAGAGTGTATTTGGCTTCCGCCTCCCTATTAGATTAGCCTACTGTGCCTCTGTAAAGTAGGTCACAGAAGGCACCCTTTTAAGATTAGTTTACTGTGCCTCTGTCTAGCAGGGACACAGAAGAGATCCCAGGGGTGAATTTGCGATTTCCCATCCACGCGTCCAGATTTCACTTGAAGAGGGTCAACGAGGGGCTATGTCTAACATGAATTGGGATTCTATTCCAGAGTGAGGGGAGCCTCTGGGAAATGAATCTGTCCCTCCAGCATGTCCTATTTATTTTTGTGCTGAGTTTTAGGTCCCTGGAGCGTGTAGCTCTAAGGGACTTGGATTTTTTGAGGTGGAGCAAGTCCACTAATTATGGGTTTGACATGGCTTTGTACGTCAGGCATAGATTGCCACTGAGTAGGCGGTAAGCAACTGAGTAGAGCTGGAGTTTCTTTAGTCGAGCTGGAGTTTCTTTAGTCGAGCTGCATAGGACATCTGTTTGTAGCCCATGATCCTCTTGGTGAGGTACTTTCGGGGTCTCTCCAGTTGCTGCAGGTGTCGGGTAAGGTACATCCCAAAAGGGGCATTGTATTCAATTATGGGCCTGATGAGTGATAAGTAGATGGGCACAATGACCTCTCTTGATCTAGATGCGAACCCTTTCATGATAAGGTGGGCTATATAGAAGGTCTTTCTAACCACTTTGGCAACGTGATTATCAAAGGAGAGATTACTATCTACGTTGGTCCCCAAATCTCTAATTACTTCTTCTGTACTTAATGGATTACCACCTATGTGGTAATTCGTGGGCACCTTCTTTTTCCCAAAGGGGATGACTATGCACTTTTTAGCATTTAGTTTGAGGCCGTGGCTCTGGCACCAAGCATCCATCTCTGTGAGACCCTTTTGGAGGATGCTTGTGTCAGCTGGAGATTCAATTATGGTCCCCAGTTTGCAGTCATCTGCGAACTTTGTCAGCCTTAATCCCCCCGTGTTAGCCTGAACCTCAGAGAAGTATATACCAAACAAGAGAGGTCCCAGAACTGAGCCCTGTGAGATGCCACTTGTAACTTGTTTGGATTTGGGCATGGCCCCTGCAATTCTGACCATGTGGATTCTATCTCTGAGCCAGTTTGCAACCCATCTTGTGATATAGGGGCTGATATTTAAGCTGGTAAGCTTATTTATGATGCCTGAGTGGGGTATTGTGTCGAAGGCTTTTGCAAGGTCTAGTTAGGCTGTGTGGACTACCTTGCCCTCATCTATGGCTTTGGTTACTGTTTCAAAGAAATCAACTAAGTTTAAGAGGCAAGATCTGCCCTTAACAAAGCCGAATTGGGTAGGGTCCAGTGTCTGGAGGCTCCCAATGTCTTTGTTTATGAGTTCCATGATAATACGCTCCATAGCTTTACAGACCAGATTAGTCAGGCTTATGGGGCGATAGTTTCCGGGGTCCATTGTGACATCACCTTTGTGGAGTGGGACCACTGTAGCTGTACACCATTCTTTGGGTACATATCCTGTAGTAAGGCTAAGTTTGAACAGTGACTTAATGTGAGGGTTCAGTTCTTCTTGGAGCTCACAGACACAGCCTGGGACACCGTCCGGTCCCATAAATGCTGTGTTTTTTGCTTTGGAGAGGGCAGCTTTCACCTGTGCATCTGTGATGTCAGGGAGGTTACATTCAGTTGGGATAGGCATTTGCTCCTTTGTGGGGGGGGGTTTAATACAGTGTTGAGTAAAACGCAGCTCACTTTTAAAAGAATTGAGTAAAATTGAGTAAATTGCTGCTCACTTTAAAAAGAACTGAGTAAAAACACTGTAAAGTTGTATTCTTTAAGCCTGCATACTCACAGACCCTAGAAATCCTTGTAACTTGGTATAGCCCTGCTCCGCTCACCCTCCCTTCACTCGGGCTCACTCCGTGCCCCACCCTGCCCCCAAATTCCACCCACCCCCCCCACTACCGCTAAATTTAAGACCAATAAACCACTCCCTCCCTCCTACAACCTATAAATATACCTATATTAAACCACTAACCCCTCTTTTAACCTATCATTGATAACCCACACCTCCATACACCACCCCTTCCTGCCAACAATCCTCTTAATTCTCCACCCATATTCCTTACCAAGTACCACTACTATCAAGATGAGACCAATTATGTTCCTCTCAGTTATATTGCCTGGGCTATATCTCCTCACCATCTATAAAAAACAGCCCTATATTGGCTTTCACCACCCCATATGTCATACTATCTTTGCTCCCACCTTGAGTGAATCCGACCATCTCCTAGCTCACTACAAACATGTCCTCTCCACTTTTACAACCACCAACTAACTAGACCACAGACCATCTCCCCCAAAACTAGATATTATCATTAAATAACAAGTAAAGTGCAGAAACTAATAACCACGGTACAATTTACTCTGATGAGGGATGGAGACATCCACCCTAACCCTGGGCTCACACTTCCCACAAGCTCCCAGCCCACGACCACCTTCAACATATGGCCAAATGCAAGGTCCCCTAACTGTCTCCTGACCTGTCACCTAAACATCAGGAGCATTAACAACAAAGTCCATAATCTTCATGCCCTTCTAGCCACCTACTTACCTGATGTACTATGTCTTACAGAAACCTGGCTATAACCAGGAACTAAAAATGATGAGGTTATCCCACCAGGGTACAACATACTTAGACTAGACTGAAACACCAGGAAAGGTGGAGGAGTAGCAGTTCTGTTTAAAAACACAATAGATGTCACTCTAGCCCCACAGCAACCCCCCATTGTTCAATAATGCAGAAACCCTAGTTAACAAACTACAGCTTAACAAAAGTAAATCTATATTCATTGCCTGCATTTATATCCCCCCAGGCAACAATGCAAATACACTAAAAGACTTCCTCCAATGGCTTTCCAACACATATCCCCATGAAACTATGGTGTTAGGAGACGTTAATATTGATTGGAACAATTGTTCCTCTGAATCTCCCACCATCCATATAAACCTTCACGGCTATACCCAACTTATATCCTCACCCACCAGAATAAATAAATCCAACTACAAAGGCAGTATCCTGGATTGGATTCTTATCAACAATCACCCAGACCTGTATAACACTGGTACCCTCTCAGATGATATAAGTGACCACCTACTCACTTACATCATTAAGCATAAAGCAGATAACCACCACCAAGTTCTTTATAAATCTATCAGAAGCAACAAGAACTTTAACTCCACTGACTTTCAGAATGAACTCAGAGCCTGCAATTGGGCTACACTTAAATAACTTCCACTAGATGATGCTGTAGACTATTTTAATTCTAAATTCCTATCCATTCTAGATTCTCATGCTCCTATCTGCAATGTTAGAGCCAAAACTAAGACCGCCCCATGGCTGTCTAAAGTAACCAAAACCAAAATCATAGGAAGAAATAAAGCATGGGACAATTGGCACACCTCCAAAGACCCACTTGACCATATTAAATTCCATCAACTAAGGAATGATACCAAGAAAGCCACATTGTTAAACAAAAAAAAAACTTCTATCAACACCTTCAGCAAAAGGTTCATAGGTTCATAGGTTGGTACTAGGCTATTGGCCCTAGGGCCTATACAAGTTTAGCCATAACAATTCCCTGGCTATTTCTTCCCATACTATTTACTTCCCTGGACCCCTGTCTAGCAGGGTGACTGACGTGATCCCTGCGGTGAATTTCCTTTCTCCCATCCAGTCGTCAAGGTTCCTTTTGAAGAGGGTAAAGAGGTGCTCTGCATGACATGTATGGGCAGTCTATTCCAGAGTCTGGGGAGTCTCTGGGTCAGGAACATATCCCTCCAGCATGTTTTGTTTATTGTGATGACAAGGTTTAGATCCCTGGAGCGTGTGGCTCTGAGGGATTGAGATTTCTTTAAGTGTAGCATGTCCAACAGCTCTGGGTTTGACATGGCCTTGTATGTTAAGCAGAGATCGCCTCAAAGTAGACGATATGTGACAGAGTATAGCTGGAGTTTTTTTAAGGCGGTCAGCATAGGGCATCTGCTTGAGGCCTGTGATTCTTTTAGTGAGGTATTTCTGCAGCCTTTCCAGTTGTTGCAGATGTCTTGAGAGGTACATACCAAATGGGGCACTGTATTCTATAATGGGTCTAATGAGGGATGAGCACAGTGGGACAATGACCTCCTTTTTTCTGAATGAAAAGCCCTTAGTGATGAGGTGTGCCACATAGAAGGATTTCCTGACTGTTGTGGCGATGTGGTTATTAAAGGTGAGACCACTGTGCACCTGTGTCCCTAACACTTTCGGTGTTTAGTGTACTGCCACCTATGTGGAAATTCACGGGTACATGTTTTTTTCCCAAAGAGGATAACTATACATTTCTTGGCATTGAGCTTGAGCCCATGGCTCTGGCACCAAGCATCTGTTTCTGTAAGCACCAGAACAAACCTCAAAAATTTTGGGCAGGCATAAACAAACTGCTCCACCCTGGCAAACCTCCACCTCCACCCCCTCAACATGTGACCTTAAAACTCCAAACATCATTAACAACTTTTTTACCAAAACCATCCAATCACTAGCTAGCCAACTACCCCCCACCAGCTCCTTTCAAAATTCCTCCACAAACACTACCACACTCCCTTTCATCTTCCAACCTGTATCTACATCGATCATTCAATCTCTAATTAACAAACTAAAGCCCACTATCCTGGCAGCTGATCTCCCACCAGAATATTTACAAAAAGGGGCAGATGCCATTGCATACCCTGTCTCAATCATAATAAACTGCACCTTGACTGAAGCCACTATCCCCTCTCTTTGGAAGATTTCCCATGTTATTCCCCTTCATAAAGGAGGGAATTCTTTAGACCTCTCAAACTTCTGACCGATAGCGATACTATCACCACTGGCCAAAATTATGGAAAAATGCATCCACAACCGATTAATGCACTTTCTCACACAAAATAAACTACTGGCCAACTCTCAGCATGGGTTTTAGGCCACACCACCGCACCACATCAGCCCTCCTATCCTTCTCTAACTCTATCAACACCAGTCGAAGCAATAACAAACTTAACTCAGCTCTCTTCCCAGATCTCTCTGAGGCCTTAGATATGGTCAGTCACCAACTGCTTCTCTGCACCCTGAAGAAACTGTTACTGAATAGTAGCTCCATTAAATGGTTCCAGTCTTACCTGTCTGATAGACAACAATCAGTTTTATGGTAGAATACCCTCGCCACCACATTAAATTCTGACAACTAAGGAATGATACCAAGAAAGCCACATTGTTAGACAAAAAAAACTTCTATCAACACCTTCAGCAAAACGTTCATAGGTTCATAGGTTCATAGGTTGGTACTAGGCTATTGGCCCTAGGGCCTATACAAGCTTAGCCATAACAATTCCCTGGCTATTTCTTCCCACACTATTTACTTCCCTGGACCCCTGTCTAGCAGGGTGACTGATGTGATCCCTGCGGTGAATTTCCTTTCTCCCATCCAGTCATCAAGGTTCCTTTTGAAGAGGGCCAAAGAGGTGCTCTGCTTGACATGTATGGGCAGTCTATTCCAGAGTCTGGGGAGTCTCTGTGTCAGGAACCTATCCCTCCAGCATGTTTTGTTTATTGTGATGACAAAGTTTATATCCCTGGAGCATGTGGCTTTAAGGGATTGAGATTTCTTTAAGTGTAGCATGTCCAACAGCTCTGGGTTTGACATGGCCTTATATGTTAAGCAGAGATCGCCTTGGAGTAGACGATATGTGACAGAGTATAGCTGGAGTTTTTTAAGGTGGTTAGCATAGGGCATCTGCTTTAGGCCTGTGATTCTTTTAGTGAGGTATTTCTGCAGCCTTTCCAGGTGTTGCAGATGTCTTGAGAGGTACATACCAAATGGGGCATTGTATTCTATAATGGGTCTAATGAGGGATGAGTACAGTGGGACAATGGCCTCCTTTTTTCTGCTTGAAAAGCCCTTAGTGATGAGGTGTGCCACATAGAAGGATTTCCTGACTGTTGTGGCAATGTGGTTATTGAAGGTGAGATCACTGTCCACCTGTGTCCCTAAGTCTCTTATCACACTTTCGGTGTTTAGTGTACTGCCACCTATGTGGTAATTCACGGGTACATGTTTTTTTCCCAAAGAGGATAACTATACATTTCTTGGCACTGAGCTTGAGCCCATGGCTCTGGCACCAAACACCTGTTTCTGTAAGCACTAGAATAAACCTCAAAAATTTTGGGCAGGGATAAACAAACTGCTCCACCCTGGCCAAATCTCCACCCCCAACCCCACCCCCACCCCCTCAACTTGTGACCTTAAAACTCCAAACATTATTAACAACTTTTTTACCAAAACCATCCGATCACTAGCTAGCCAACTACCCCCCACTAGCTCCTTTCAAAATTCCTCCACAACCACTACCACACTCCCTTTCGCCTTCCAACCTGTATCTACATCGATCATCTGATCTCTAATTAACAAACTAAATCCCACTATCCTGGCAGCTGATCTCCTCCCATCAGAATATTTACAAAAAGGGGCAGATGCCATTGCATACCCTGTCTTGATAATAATAAACTGCATCTTGACTGAAGCCACTATCCTCTCTCTCTGGAAGGTTTCCCATGTCATTCCCTTTCATACAGGAGGGAATTCTTTTCACCTTTCAAACTTCCGACTAATAGCCATACTATCACCACTGGCCAAAATTATGGAAAAATGCATCCACAACCAATTAATGCACTATCTCACCCAAAATAAACTACTGGCCAACTCTCAGCATGGGTTTAGGCCACACCACAGCACCACATCAGCCCTCCTATCCTTCTCTAACTCTATCAACACCAGTCAAAACAATAACAAACTTACCTCAGCTCTCTTCCTAGATCTCTCTAAGGCCTTTGATATGGTCAATCACCAACTGCTTCTCTGCACCCTGAAGAATCTGTCACTGAATAGTAGCTCCATTAAATGGTTCCAATCTTACCTGTTTGATAGACAACAAGCAGTTTTATGGCAGAATACCCTATCCACATGTCTACCCATTACTCTAGGAGTCCCCCAAGGCTCCGTACTAGGACCACTACTCTTCTCAGTCTTTATCAATGACCTATCCACCATCACTCCCAAGGCCACCCACATCCAATATGGGGATGACTCTGCTTTAATATTTACCGCCTTCTCCTCAACTGAGCTTATAACCCTAACCCAGAATACTTTCAATGATGTAGAAAAATGGTTTGCAAACCATCAGCTTCTATTAATCCCCAACAAACCTAAACTACTCATCTTTTCCCCCACCTGCAAATCCTCCTCACCATTCTTTACTGTAAGTTCCAACAATGGCACAATAATATCCCCAGATACTCACACAAAACTCCTGGGCGTCACAGTCTATAATGCCCTAAAACATGATATCCATGTCAATCAAGCCATCAAATCTGTCACAAAAAACTGGGCTCCCTATACAGGATCAAACCCTTCCTCACTCCTTTTGCAAGAACCACTATTGTGCTGTCCCACCTACTATCTACCCTCCTGTATGCCTCCACCCTCTTCACTAACCTGAACCAAGCCACCCTTAGCAAACTTGCTAGTTGTTACAACCATATTACTTGATTTGCTTCTGGTGCTACCTCTAGGAACCATCATTGTATCAACCTAACTCAACTAGGATGGCTAGAGTGGCCCAGTCTTCTCGGATACAACCAACTTATAATAACCCACAAAATACTATATCAACCCAAAAAAACACCAGCACTAAATAAGATCAACAAACCATACAGCAACCTGAGGACACTACACTCTGCTGACAAACTGCTGGTACAAGCAACTAAGAGCATAAATGTGGCTGAGGACTCACTATTTGCCAACTCAGTAGGCAAAACTTGGAATATGCTACCTGCCGAACTTACTCACCAATCCACCTTAACCCAGTTCAAAAAAAAGCCTCAAACTATAATTCCAACAGCATTGGCAGTGTCCCTGCTTAAACCTGACTAATCACCACCCGTTCCTGCAAACTCTCTCTAAGCATTTTAATCTTATACTCTAATAAGTGAACGAATTATTGAAGGGACTTAGCCCATAACTCTGTGTATTATTGTCTGAAATTGAAGCTGCATGATTTTGATGTTGTCTACTATGTTTTATCCATGTTTGTCACCCTACTGAAAACTGCATATTATACTTATCTCTAAATGTTTCTATTGTTTGTAATGTATTTATACTCTGCTTTCTGGAGCTTTTCTCCCCGGGCCTCCACTGAAAACAGACATATATCCAGTCAGACTTTCCTGGTAAACAAATGTAAAATAAAATAAGTAAATAAAATAAATTATACATGAACTTTTGCCAAAACCACTTCTTCTCCTGATTTTCATTTGTACTGATGGCCACATTATCCATACTATCCATTTTAACCACCAGGTACAAAGACATGTCTAATACAGGAATAGATAAACCAAGTCTGAATTGTGCTTAGTCAAACTGGTGTTACTCTTATATCTGCTCCGTAAGGCACACAATGATGTATCTGTCTGCCTCCCTGAGCACAGATAGTTCTGACTTTTAATTTTTTAATTCTTTGTATAGTTGCTCTGCATGATATAACAGAAATAAACTCCATCTCGAGTTCCATTGTCAAATGCCAGTTATTTTGGCTTTAGTTTCTCCTGGAGATATAAAAGGGAATACCAAATGCCTTTCTACCTTTTCATTAGGCATCCCATTGTTATTTTTGGCAGCAGGAACTTAAAATCTTCAAGCAGAAATGCATCATGTTATAGGTTAATAAGTTGCTTTAAAAATTTATGTGTGCACCTTATGTGTGTGTCTGTGTCTGTGTGTGTGTGTGTGTGTGTGTGTATGTTATAAGCAGTAATGTGTAACACAGATAGAAATAATGGAGCACAAGGAATTTTTCTTCATTTAAATACTACACACCCATGGAAGATCAGTTATACCCCTTGAACAGAAACCCTTGAAGGCATTACTTCACTTAGATAATTGCCTTTTTCCTGACTTTTTATATAGGATTTTGAATTTGTGTTTAGTATTTTTGTAGACATATTGCTGTTTGGGAAACAGTCATTCCTCTTTTTCAGTGTCAGTAGAATATTTTTATTTCTGTATTTGTTTTCCTTAATATTTGTGTATATTTGTATACTTGCATGTGCCTGCTTGTGAGTGTGTGTGTGTGTGTGTGCGTGCATGCGTGCGTGTGTGCGTGCATGCGTGCGTGTGTGTGTGTGTGTGTGTGTGTGTGTGTGTGTGTGTGTGTGTGTGTGTGTGTATAAGGGAGTTTATTGAAGCTGCTAAACAAAAACTAGGAAACAATTAGGATTGTCTGTGAGTACTGTTGTCTCTGTCAGGTCACAGGATTACTTACATATGAAATATTGTGCTTTATTTACTTACCATAGTTCTACTAAGTAAAGATCAGATGCCAAGGAGCATAAAAGATGTAATACAGCAGCATAAAGTACATGGATATGATAGCAGCATGCTATTTTGTGTTATAATTCTCTATTGTGACATCTGCTGAACATAATTAGCATTATTTTGTTGATCTCGAGATACCTGAATTTTCATACCTCTAGTTTGTGCAGTAGTTGTTGTAAAATAGGATAGGCTGCAAGGTATTTCGAAGATGACTTGCAGTGTGCTTATAAAACAGAGGTGAGTGAGCTTAACAATCGTTCCTTTCTGATCATGTATACTTGCATAGATAGATTTCCATCTTCTATCTAGTTCATACATGTGCAGAAATATGACAGTCAACAGTAACTTTGTCTTAGCACCATACTTTGACTGTCATCTTTCTTAGCTGTAAAAATCAGGGACCATGGGAGATAAGAAGGAGTTCCCATGCAATCTGTCTGTTATTGAACTTGTAGGATGAAAACATTCAACTTGCAGTTATTAAATGGCAATTTTCTCTATCATCTGATTCAGCTGGTTGTATTTTGTTAATTACCTGCCATATACAACATATTTGTGTTATTTAAGGTTCATGTATACTTCAGAAGAGCGAAATACCACATACCCTATTTTATAATGTCTAGGTGACTTAACTGACAGCCGCATTTCAAGGACCTCTCAGAATACCGACTGAAAACTCCAGGTAAGTAACCACATGACCACATTACAAAATAAATTAAAACCGAAGCAAATTAAACCCACCCATGTAGGGGGCTGCACTGCCACATGCCCCTAACTAAATATACTAACTCTGAGATTGCACTATAGTGGTGGTAAGGGGTAAAGTTCATATAGTGGCCAAGTGGTTACTTACCTGGAGTTTTCAGTTTGTGTTCTGGGAGGTCCTTGAAATGCAGTTGTCAATTAAGTCATCTCGGTGTTATGAAAATGGGGTATGTGGTATTTTGCTCTTCTAAAGTAGACCCATATATATTTCAGAAGACCAAAATACCACAGCACTGACTTTCACAATCCCGAAATGAAAAGGGTGACAGCATCAGTAAGCCGGCGTCCAAGAACACCAACTGCAAACTCCAGGTAAGTAACTACTTGGCCACCATGTCGAAATTTGACCCTTACCCCGCAGTAGTGTGACCTCAGAGTTGGTATATTTAGTTAATTGGTTTCACCGCCCAAATCTGTGGTTTCATTTTTTTGGATAAGTGGTTACTTACCTGGAGTTTGATAGTCGGTGTTATGGAACATCGGTTTTCTGATGTTGTCAGCATTCTCATCTCGGGATTGTGAAAGTCGATGTTGTGGTATTTAGGTCTTCCAATACTGACCCATATATATGTGTGTATATATATATATATATATATATATATATATATATACACACATATATATATATATATATATATATATATATATATATATATATATATATATATATATATATAAATATATATATATATCTATATATATATATATATATATATATATATATATATACGCATATAGGACTTAAATGTCTCTTTGCTTCAAGCTAGCCCCATATTTCATATAATTTATAAATAAAACTGGATGCATCTGATTTTTTTTTTCTTTTTATATGTGTATATAAACATGCATACATTCACACACACATACACACACACACACACATATATATATATATTATATGTATAAATCTATAAAACTTTAACTTGATTGTATCCAAAGAAATATTAAAACTTCAATTTAATCAAAGCCTTCTTTAGTGAAATAAAATACAAGAAACCTAAATAATTGATGAACTAATTAAATATTTATTAAAGTTAATCACATACTTTCAAACTTATCATCTAAAGGACTTTTAAAAATGAAGGTAAATGTTTTTCTTGACCAATAATCGAATCATAAAGATAAGAAAGAAGAAACATTGTGACATTTTCGCTATACATTTTTAAGAAATTAAAACAAAAACAACTGTCAACTTCACTGAAGACTAAATCCACAAAGTTTAATGAAGTGCTTTTCGTCCAAAAACTTCTTTGAACTTCATCAGATACTAACATTTACAAAAATCAAGTTTAAATAGTGATGTTTAACCATGATTAAAATCAGCTGGTCTCTCCTTTTTAAAATTTAAAGAAACAGTAGTTAAAATAGCATTATGAACATAATATGCATTTGCAAACTGGACAATAGCAATAGCAAATGCACATAGAACAATACCCAGAACATGCATTTAAATTCTGGATACTTGATCAAGTAGACAGTAATCCAAGAGGGGGTCCATTCACCTTATTATTAGAAAAGTTGGAGTTGCTCTGGCAAACTCGTCTCAATGCTTATAACTTTCCAGGATTAAACGGCATGTGTTCTATCACATGTTGTTTAAAACTGAAAAGTTTAATGAGATGAAAAACTGTAGTAACAACATTATAGAAATTATATTTCACTTCAATTTTTTACTTGAAAATGTTTATAATGTAAGGTTAGATAAATGAGGAAACTTTACATTTTTACAGGATTTTCGCATATGATTTTCATCACATTGCTGTTGCAACATATGTACTCACATGCTTGCTAAATAAGGCAGTTTTAAAGAACAGGAAAATGCATATTATGTTCATAATGCTATTTTAACTACTGTTTCTTTACATTTTAAAAAGGAGAGATCAGCTGATTTTAATCATGGTTAAACATGATTATTTAAACTTGATTTTTGTAAATGTTAGTATCTGATGAAGTTAAAAGAAGTTTTTGGATAAAAAGTGCTTCATTAAACTTTGTGGATTCAGTCTTCAGTGAAGTTGCCAGTTGTTTTTGTTTTAATTTCTTAGTTTTTGCTCTACATTTTTACCCTGCATGTGTCAAGATACAATAGAACACATAGAGTTCTTCTAGTAACAGAGGAATACACTGTACATTTTACTGGAATAAACAATAATTGATTTATAATTTCTAAATTAACTTGCTATTTTAAAACAAACAGCAGCATGGTAAATGTTTCTTTTACTGTTTGCTTATGAGAAAAAATATGTTTGCTCTAAAACTGCAGTGATTATTGAATTTATAGAATGTGCTTAGTAAATATTGATTGCTGCTGGATGGCATCCACACACGTGCTGTAGATTATTGAAGATTAAAACTGTCTGCTTTGAGATTTCTCAATATTTTCAGTGACTTAATGAGTTCATTTTTAATTAAATTAAATGATTTCTGTTCTTCTTAAGTCATTATCACACACTGAATTTTCTACATAATTTAAAATGTGCAGTGCTGTCTATACTTGAAGAAGACTCAAATTAACATCAGAAGTCAGAAAGATATTTGGGCTAACAGTATTTCATGCCAGTCTAAAAGGAAGTTAGATATGGTTCCCCCTTGCTTGTTTATGAAGTACATCACTGTGGTGTTGCATGTAACAACTTGAATTGGTCCTGGGAACCAGGGGTGATTCAGAGTGTAGTGTCTTAATAAGGGGAAACAACTATTTTATATGTATGCAGTTGTGGATATCTTTGTTGTCCCAGATACCTTGCACTTTTATCTGTCTTTACACTGCTCCCCAAGGAAAGTTTGAGGGTCTGTGGTTACTGACTGCTTTGGAGCAGAATGGGAAAAGGGAAAACCTATATTCAGAGATATTTGATGTATCCACCAAGTAGTTTATCTTCTCACAAATTCCAGAACTGGAATTTGAAAATATAATAGGTTATGGTGTTGGAACCAAACAGACATCAGATACCATTTTATCTTTTTCATGTGGAGTCTTGCCAGTGGAATCATAAAAATCATAGATGACGTGAGACCCAGAATCCTGAGGTATTTTTTCATAGTAACGAAAGTTCAAGTGGAAAACACCTGAAACAGATATAAATATAGATCTATTGTTTCCTGTGTCAGAAAAGCTCTTCATACTGAAATGTCTAGTAGACACCCTGGGAACACAATCCTGTATGATGAAGTCAAAAATTACTTTTGAATTTTTTTTTTTTTAACCCCAGCCTACACAGTAGATCTGTCACCCAAATGAGAGATTCCTGACACTTTGAAAAAGACTCAACAAAGATAAGTAAGTTGTCTATAGGGAAAATGTAGATACCCTTTAGACACTTTGTGAACACTCTTGGAACAGTGGTTAGCCCAAAGGGTAAGTCGAAGAACCAGTAATGAGTTCCAGGCACATAAAGCCTTAAGAGGCATATTTTAAATCTAAGTTTACCTCAAAACTCAATGAGGAATAAACAGAAATAGGTTGTGAAGTGAAAACATTTTGAACTTAGGTACTACCACACACTGGTTTATGGAAGAAAGGCCCAGAAATGGTCTTCATGGATTTTCTTCATTTGGCATCAGAAATGTATTTTGAATTAAAACATTTTCCAACTGGATGATCTGTTTCCTTTTCCAAATGGAGGATCCAGAGAAAACATGCAATGCAGGATAGGAGGGAACAGAGGGTTTTATTCAGGAAGATTTGAAATAGTTCCCTGAAATGGAGGGATTTCTTCCGACTGCCATGCATAATCTTGCTAAATCTGTCACAGAACTCATTTGTCTGAAGCAATCTGTTGCCAAAGACAGATATAGAGATTTGTACTTCCTGAAAGGGATAATGGGCTGCCAGGGTGGGAGGGGGAACAAAGTTCTTTATATAGTCATTCTGTCTTAATTGACTGTTTTTTGTTGTGGGTAGGTTATGCCTTTTTTTTATTTTGAACCTTTCTTGCCAAAACTGAACAAAGTAGCAGAATGCTTCTTGGAAAATATGGAGAAAGGCACCTGAAAAATGTGAGTGATTCCCTCTGTCAGTTTACCTCCTCATCATAGTTTTGCTAACTTCTGCAACAGAGGGTCCAAAAACTAAAGCTTCATCAAACAGAGAATTTAAATCTTATTTTTTACATATTCTGTGAAGTTTTGAGAATACAACAAGGGAAACCTTCTCAACATGGTAACCATAGCAAAAGCCCTGGATGGGTATCTACAGAGTCATAAACAAACTTTAAACAATGAGTGCCGACCTGAAAAATTGAAAATATACTTTGTGCACCTTAGTTTCTTCTTTACACAAGGGGACTATAGATAAAGTATTCTTCAAACAATAATAATTCGTCAGAATAAATTTTGACATATGAGCCTGATAATTCAAGATTCTAAAAATTAAAATTTCAGAAGCATTCACTTTATGTATCAGTTGTTTTGTCACCCTTGTCAGAAGGGGAAGGATTAGCATTAGCAAATCATTTTTTTTCACTTGAGGGATGGGAGGAGGTTCTAAGAAATCCAGTGTAATACATCACAGTCATTTCTAAGTGGCTGTTCTCCCAGTGAAAGTAGTGTAACATTCTGGAAATTGTCTCAGAGAAAGAGACTACTTCACAGGAAGATTTGGATGACATGCTCTCCTCTAAATATAAATTGGAAATCTGAAGAAAAAAAGGCTTCTATCCCATCATATTCCTCTCCAGATTCAATGTCTTGTATCTTTTATAGTATACCCTTTTTTGTTTTCAAGAAACCATCTGATATGAAAACTCAGCTGCAGGCACAAAGCCTTGAGCCAAACATAATGTATGCTTGTGCAGAGAAACTGGTGCAGCAGAAGATGCATTTAGTTTTCTGTTTCTTTTTGACAGTAAAGTTGGGGCAAACAGGAATATAAATTGCAGTAAGAGCTTACACAGGGATGGACACAACATTCTGACCGAGCAGACTAACTCCTGATCCTTAGTGGCTCTATGGACAACAACAGATGGATCTGGGAAAAAGATGAGTGGTTTGAGGAACTAGCTTCCCCATAGCACAGTCATCCAATTATAACTGAAACAAATTGCTAGCCTGCTGTGGTGGCAAATGTTGTTTAGTTATCTTTTTCTTTTTGTGGCATTTAGAAGGACCATCCGTGGGACCGGAAGTTTGTTCCCTGGTCAAGCCACAAATGGTGCTCTTTTCCAAGGGAAAGTAAGCAGCATGAAGCACAAAAATCAAAGTGGTGTTGATGATTTTTAAGAGTGAATTCACTATACTCAGGTCTGCTATCTGACTTTTTTTATTTTTTGCCTAATGAAACAAGTTTGTATCCCTCTGTTTTCATTACAGCATAAATGTAACTAACCACCCCACATTCATACCTTTCAACTTTCCAGATTTTCATAGTGTCCAGATTATTGTCTCTGAGTTTTGGTCTGTTCCTCATAAAATTTCTGGTTTTCTGGCAAGTTATTTGTATGATTTAGGTTTATAGGTTCAAAGGTGTGTACTAGGCTAATGGCCCCGGAGCCTATATAAGCCTACCCAAGAAGATTCCCTGGCATCATGCTGCTGAAAGTTAGTTCCCAGTGCCCCTGTCAAGCAAGACCACTGAAGTGATCCCCAGGATGAACTTCCTATTGCCCACCCACTCATCAAGATTTCCCTTAAAGAGTGCCAGTCAAGTGCTCTGCTTGATGTGAATGGGAAGTTTGTTCCAGAGTATGTGAAGTCTCTGGGTTAGGAACCTGTCCCTCCAGCATGTTCTGTTTATTGTGGTAATGAGGTTTAGGTCCCTGGAGCGTGTGGCACGGAGAGACTGGGATTTCTTTAGGTGTAGCATATCTAGCAGCTCTGCGTCAGACATGGCTTTGTAGGTCAAGCAGAGATCACCTCTAAGTAGGCGATAAGAGACAGAGTATAACTGGAGGTTTTTTAGTCTGTCCATATAAGGCATGTGTCTAAGGCCTAAGATCCTCTTAGTGAGGTATTTTTGTGGACTTTCCAGTTGTTGTAGGTGTCTAGTGAGGTACATACCAAATGGGGCATTGTATTATATAATAGGTCTAATGAGGGATGAGTAGAGAGGGATTATGACCTCTTTCTTCCTGGGTGAGAAACCTTTAGTAATGAGATGTGCCACATAGAAGGAATTTCTGACTACAATGGCAATGGGGTTATCAAAGGAAAGGCTGCTGTTAACCTGTGTCCCCAGGTCTCTTACCACACCTTTGGTGTTTAGTGGCCTACCACCTACGTGGAAGTTCATGGGCACCGAATTTTTCCCAAAGGAAATGACAATGCACTTTTTGGCATTGAGCTTAAGGCCATAGTTCTGGCACCAGTCATCGGTGCCAGTGAGGTCTTTTTGTAGAATGTCTACATCAGTTGGATAATTAATAATGGCTGCCAGTTTGCAATCATCTGTGAACTTGATCAGCCAGAGTCCCTTTTGTGTTGGCTTGAACTTTAGAAAAGTAGATGTCAAACAGGAGAGGACCTAGGACTGATCCCTGTGGGACACCACTTGTAAATGGTTGGTAGTCAGATTTGGAGTCTGCTACTTTCACAGTGTGGGTTCTATGAGTGAGCCAGTTGGCAACCCATTGTATTACTTAGGGGTTTATGCCTAGTTTAGTAAGACTATCTATGATTCTTGAGTGAGGGATGGTGCCGAAGGCCTTGGCAAGATCTAGGTAGGCTGAGTGAACTACCTTGCCCTCATCCACAGCTCTGGTGACAGACTCAAAGAAGTCTACCAGGTTGAGCAGGCATGACCTACCTTTCACAAAAGAACCAAAATATCCAGAAGAGCACAAAAATAGTCCAGCACCAAAGAGAGATGAGAATGAATAATTATTTATTGTGGCAACCCAAAGAAAACTGGTTTCAGCAACGATAGAGCCTTCTTTAGTGCTATAACCCACAATGAATGGCATGCTTTAAATAGTAAAACACATAATAAGAGTCTTGATCCTATTGGTGCATACCAAATTAACTCAGTTCATTGAGGCCAGGCTTAAACAAAGCACCCAGTCTGACAATCCAACTGAATTCTTTTTTATTTAGGGTAGTATGCCATCCTGTTTTGCACATTCTGTTACCATGGACTGTATCTATAATAGCGAATTGGAATTTAGCAGTGGTGTGGGTCACAGTATGTTTATAGAGAGCATTTGACATTCTTTTATTTCTAATATCACTGAGATGTTCACTAATCCGAAATCTCAGTGGCCGAGATGTTTGTCCAACATAACAAGTGGAACAAAAACATGTGGCCAAATATATAACCCAGTCACTACTATAATTCCCAAAAGTATGAATTTGGTATATCTTTGAGGTATTGTTTATAGTAAATTCTTTGGTTTTCTAAACATGTGCGCAAGCACTACAATGGTCACAAGGGATGCTGCCTACTAGTTTGTCTCCATATAAAGTGACCTGTTGAGTATTTGTTGAAAAGAAATGCTTATAATGAGTTAAATAAGAATTTATTGTGCAGCCCCTGCGAAAAGACAATAGACATTGTGGTGAAAGCATTTCAGCTAATTTCTCATTGGCCATTAGTATGTCCGAGTAATTATTAATAATGTTTCTGAATGTGTCTGTATTACATCCATAAGTAGTAACCAAGCAAACAGGTTGGGATCATTGTTTATCCCTGTTACTAGACGTGTAACAGTACTGTAACAATTCATCATGATCTTGTCCTGCTGCGAAAGAGCTAGCCTTGTGTATGTTACCAGCTCGATATCCTCTGCTGAGAAATCTGTTAGCTAAATCCTTCCTCCCAGACAAAAAAGCGTTTAATACACAGAAATTGAGATTTAGGTATGTTATGTATGATGTGGGGAGGGTGGTGGCTGGTTGCATGAAGTAGAGTATTGAATTGGGGAAATTTCCTGAAAGCTCTGTCTTAAGTGTGTCATCACTATCCCGTATAATATTGACATCCAAAAATGTAATTTGACTGTAATCCCAATTCAAAGTGAGTTGGATACCCCACTTATTTTCATTTAAGTATTGTACAAATTCCTGTATGTAGGTTACAACCCCCCTCCACATCATCCAACAATCATCTAGATACCAACGCCAGATGTCTATTGTATCCAAAAATATATAATGGCTGGTATCATAGATCAATTGCTCCTCAATGTATCCCGTGAACAAATCTGCATAAATGGGGGAAAAAGATGCTCCCATGGCAGTGCCTCTGACTTGCCAATAGCACTTCCCTTGGAAGTAGAAGACGTTTTTCGTAAGAACATGTTCCGTTAGGCAGATTAGTAGGGTACTCAACCCTGGAGTATATAAATTCACTTTGTCTAGCCAAAACCAAATGGCTTCTAAACCGGCCCGGTGTGGGATGTTTGTATATAGGGCAGTGAAGTCTAAGGTGCATAATAGCCAACCTGGATCCAACTGACTAACATTAATAATTTGTAAAAATTGAGTGGTGTCTTTGATTCTGACCTTGACCTTGGTCAATAGTGGCTGTAAATATTTTGTGAGGAAAGGCAGATGATAGTTCCATCAGAGATCCTCTACCCGAAACAACTGGTCTGCCTGGTGGTTGTGTAGGGTGTTTATGTATTTTTGGTAATAGGTATAGATATTGGGATTTTGGATCTGGGACTGTTAGTAACAAATGTCCTGACTAATAATGCCTTCATCCTGTGCCAGTTTCAAAAATTGATCAATGTCTTTTTTAAATTTGAATGTAGGGTCTAGTGGCATATGCATATAAAATTGTCCATTGGATAGTTGTTTATCAGCCTCAGTATGGTACATGGACCAATCCATAATGACTACAATTATCCCAACCGATAAATCCAAACCAGCCCAGAAGTTGAAAATGTTGAAACACAGGTGCCAAGTAGGAAGGTAGGTGGAATAAAGAAGCTGAACCACGACAGAGTAAAATCTTCTTTTTTAACACAGAATGGTGAGCGCTTTCACAATGGTAACCATTGCTTCATCATCTTCATGTCTGATGAAGCAATGGTTACCATTGTGAAAGCACTCACCATTTTGTGCCAGGTTTAGGGACCGAAAGGTGTGGTATGAATTATAACCTGGTAGTGCTGGGGTTTTCTCCGGAGCTTTGAACCAGGTCTCGGTCACTGCACAGATGTTGATGTTCTCCATTTTAAAGAGTGCTTCAAGTGAGTGCCTTTTGAGATTTAGACTTCTAGCATTGAGTAGCATAATCCTCAGATTTCATTTGCTTGTAGCTTTTATGGTGGTAATTATGTCTTTTGGACATTGCCTAAAAAAGGCACTATAGGGGTGGTAAGAGCCTTGCCCAGTAACCAGAATCCCTGGGGTGACAGGTGCAGGCCATCTCTGGTGAAGCATCAATGTCTGTCAGTCATGTCATCCCAGGCAGGCAGATACTGGATCCACTTAGAATGACACCAGAAACTTAGTAGAAACAAAATCTCTGCATGTATGGCAACTGCAAGTTTTCAAGAATAAATGCTTTCCAAAAGTAAATGATGAAACCAACAAACTGTGGCAAACAAACAATATTTAATATTCTGTGCTAAAAGCACATACTAAAATATAGGAGAAAGAAACAGACCGGTTTCGGCTTAGTAAATCACATAGCCTTCATCAGTGCATAAACCATGAATAAACCAAACTCCTTATATAATTAGTAATAAGAGGCTCAATCAGCTTAATCATGTAACTAATTAAAGCTGCTCATTTAGTCCAGGAGCAAACAAACTCCCCAGCTTAATGGTCCGTTTTTTGTCTTTCTTATTCAACATGTGATGCCAGCCTGTCTTGTTGGATCTAATACCCAAAATTCAATCAATAATAAAATTAAAGGAAGCATTTTTGTGTACTATGGTATGTTAATAAAGGGCATTAGCAATTATTTGGTGTTTCATATCACAAAGATGCTCAGTAATCCTACATTTAACCGGTCATGATGTTTGACCAATATAGAAGGCTGAACAATTACAGATGGCTAAATAAATCAGCCAATCTGTTTGGCAATTAGCAAAAAAGGAAATGTGAACCTGGCTGGTATTTTTGCTACTAAAGCACTTGTTTTTCATAACCCTCGGACAGTGTGTGCAATGACCACAAGGGAAACAACCCTTAGCAAAAACTGAGGGTAATGCTACTCAGTGCTAGAAGTCTAAATTTCAAAATGCACTCACTCGAGGCACTCCTTAAAATGGAGAATATCGATATCTGTGCAGTGACTGAGACCTGGTTCAAGGCTCCAGAGAGCACCCCTGCACTAACAGGCTATAACTCATACCACACTTTTCGGCCATGTAACCTGGACTGAAACACTAAAGGTGGGGGTGTGTCCATATTCATTAAGGATATCCACACTTCCAGGCTAGTTGCTCAGCATAATGCATCCGAGGTTATCCAAGTGCAACTAACTCTTGGCAAAACTGCAATCCAAATTGTAGCTTGCTACAGATCCCCCATCATGCCCCAGGATTCCCACTCCTCTTTTCTTGATGTACTGGAAAATATTAGGGTTCAACCAAACACTCTAATAATGGGTGACTTCAACTAACCCACCATTAACTGGGAAAACTACTCATGTACCAACTCCTTAGCAGAACACTTTCTGGAATTCATAAACTCCAATGCCCTAGATCAACTTATCCACACCCCCACCAGGGGCAACAATATCCTAGAACTAGTCATTACCAACATGAGTGACCAGTGTTCCACACCTGAAGTCAACTCCTTGTTGGTCCGATCCGACCATAAGCTAATCACCCTTGATATCCACATCTCACCCCCACCCCCCATTAAGGATACCACAGTAAAAAATTTCTCCAAAGCCAACTTCATGCTTCTTAAGACAGAAGTAGTGAACTTCATGACACCCTTGCAGATGGACAATACAGTCACAACTGCTGAATCCTACACAAATGCACTCTATAAGCACTTACATGAGTGCATGGATCATGCTATCCCAAACAGAACCAAAGAACCAAGACGTTATCCTCCAAAAAAAGGAAACCAATCTGGTGGTCCCCTGCCATAAACAAACTGTACAACATAAGGAAGAAACTGTTGCAAAAGAGAGTAAAATCCCATGAGTGGAGGAGCTCCCTGGTCAGCCTCAGTAAGAAGCTGAGATCCCTTATAAGATCCTCCAAAGTTAGCTATGAAAATAAAATCACAACTACTTCCAAGGAAAACCACAAAGCATTCTATAGCTATGTCAAGAATCTCAATGGCAACACCCAGATCTGCTCTAAGTTACAGCACAAAGGCACGAAAATTACAGAACCAACTGATATTGCCAACATCCTGACAGATAGGTTCAGTGCTAACTTTACCCCACCTCACCCCCTAAAGGGCCCATATCTATACAGGAAGAATGCAGAGTCCCTGTAATCACAACTACGCAGGTGAAAGCTGCACTCTCTAAAGCCAAAAACACAGTATCCATGGGACCGGACAACATCACATGTTGCATTTTACACGAACTTCAGAATGAACTGGCTCCTCACTTAAGCACCATGTTCAATAATAGCCTCGCATCAGGCTTTGTGCCCACTGAATGGCGCACAGCAACAGTTATCCCACTCCACAAAGGGGGGGGGGGGGCACCACTGAACCCAGGAACTATAGACCTATTAGCCTGATGAGCCTGGTCTGCAAGATCATGGAACGTATCATCATGGAACTCATAAACAAAGACATTGGTAACCTCCAAACTCTGGATCCCACCCAGTTCAGGTTTGTGAAAGGCAGATCATGCCTCCTGAACCTGATCGACTTCTTTGAGGCAGTCACCAAAGCCGTAGATGAGGGTAAGGTGGTTCACACAGCCTATCTTGACCTCACCAAAGCTTTCAACACCATCCCCCATTCTGGAATTATAGATAAACTCAATAAACTAGGCATAAATCCCTACATCATAAGATGGGCTGCCAACTGGCTCACTGACAGAACACAGACTGTAAAAGTTGCAGACTCAAAATTTGACCTCAAACAAATGACAAGTGGAGTACCACAGGGTTCCATCCTGGGACTGCTCCTGTTTGATATCTACTTCTCTGAAGTACAGGCTAATGCAGAAGGCCTCTGGCTAATGAAGTTCGCAGATGACTGCAAACTAGGAGCCATAGTCAAGTCCCCAAATGATGTAAACATCCTACAGAAGGGCCTCTCTGAGACAGATGCTGGTGTCAGAGCCATGGCCTCAAGCTCAATGCCAAAAAGTGCACTGTCATCCCCTTTGGTAAAAACTTTGTACCCATGAACTACCACATAGGCAGCAATCTACTGAACACCGAATGCGTGATAGGAGACCTTGGGACCCAGGTGGACAGTAGTCTCTCCTTTGATAGTCACATCACCACAGTAGTCAGGAAGTCCTTCTACGTGGCACACCTCATTATAAAAGGGTTCTCATCCAGGAAAAAAGAGGTCATCGTTCCCCTCTACTCGTCTACTCGACACTCATTAGACCCATTATAGAGTACAATGCCCCTTTTGGAATGTACCTCACAAGACATCTGCAGCAGCTGGAAAGGCCACAGAAGTACCTTACAAAGAAGATTACTGGACTCAAACAAATGCCCTACACTGACCGTCTCAAAAAACTCCAGCTTTACTCCATAGCATATCGCCTACCCCAAGGTGATCTCTGCCTAACATATAAAGCTGTGTCAAACCCAGAGATGTTGGATATGCTACACCTAAAGAAATCCCAATCCCTCCAAACTACACGCTCTAGGGACTTAAACCTTGTCACCACAATAAACAGGACATGCTGGAGGGATAGATTCCTATCCCAGAGACTTCCCATACTCTGAAACAGGCTACCCATCTATGTCAAGCAAAGTTCTTCATTAGCTCTCTTCAAGAAAAGTCTTGATGAGTGGATGGGAAATAGGAAATACACCCCGGGGATCACTTTTGTGTCTCTGCTCGACAGTGGCACAGGAAAATAACTTTCTTGGGTGGCGTAAGCCAGGGAACCTTGTTGGCTAGGCTTACGTAGGCCCTTGGGCCGATAGCCTAGTACCTACCTATGAACCTATGAACCTATATATATATATATATATATATATATATATATATATATATATATATATATATATATATATATATATATATATATATATATATATATATATATATATATATATATATATATATATATATATATATATATATATATATATATATATATATATATATATATATATATATACATATATATATATATATATATATATATATATATATATATATATATATATATATATATATATATATATATATATATATATATATATATATATATATATATATATGTGTATATATATATATATATATATATATATATATATATATATATATATATATATATATATATATATATATATATATATATATATATATATATATATATATATATATATATATATATATATATAGATATATAGATATATATGTATGTATATACAAATATATATATAAGAGAACATAACAAATACATATATGACCAAAGGCACCCTTAATAGTGGTGAGGGGGCCCAAGCTAAATACATCTTGTAAGTAATGATACCACCCCTCCCCACAGCCAAACAGATCTGCCCTGCAACACAATACCAACTGTTGCAAGTCCCATACCCATGACCCTACACAACATGGGCACAAGACGTTAACAGTAATCCATTCCACCTTCATGATGTCAGGATGGTATCAATAACATATAATGCAGTACAGTCTGGTTACCCTAGGGAATATACAATGTGAAAGCAATAAACATTCCAAAGATATATATGCATATATATATATATATATATATATATATATATATATATATATATGTATATATATATATATATATATATATATATATATAGATACACACACATACACACACACACATATATGCAGATACACACACACACACACATATATATATATGTATATATATATTTATATATATACATATATATATATATATATATATATATATATATATATATATATATATATATATATATATATATATATATATGTAACTACACATACACACACAGAGATATATATAGGAATATACATATTTAGGGGGTGCACAGCATACTGAACAGCCAGTTTTCCTACAGTTGCCACCTTATCATATGGACAGTGTATGAGTCACTCATACAAAAGACAATTGTTGCCTGAAACATATACCCACAGAGAAGTCAAAGGATATGACACCACACATGGGTTTGCATACTTAAGAATGTTTTATTTGTGTACTATTACAGTTGCATATGCCATGTCATATAGCTAAGTCTTTCAAATACGTACTAAATGATTAATGCTACTCTCAAGCAGATCATTTTATACAGTAATCTGAACGCATAACATATGTCGCTGTCCAGGCCAAAGCCTTCAAGTATTACAACAGTAAAGACCGACTGGGCCGCAGGATAACAATCAATCAATAGTAAGTAATGCAGATGTTTAGTCCAGCAGACTCTAACTACACTCTGTACTCAATTGCTAGAGGGAAAAGACTTAAGTTGACACAATGGGATGTATCTGTTTCATAGCAATGCATAACTGAAGACATCACAATTACACTGACAAACAGAACAGTCTTTATGGCAATAAGAAGTAGGCCAGCAATGTTCCCAAGGTGAAATGTATGGTAATGTACAGCCATATACCTTAAGTTGGCTTACTACTGATATCCCTCACATGTAACAGCCTAGTTTATTTATTGTGCATTCACCCCATAGGCTGACTTATGGGGGAATAACACTGTTATATACACTGACCTCTGGACTGTAATGGGCACACATGTTTTGCGCAGCTGAAGTCCACATATATATGGACGCTACCCCATGATATGTGTGGGGCCACAACAGCACTGGAATGATGGTAGGAATGGCAGCATGACATAATCACAGGCCACTACATAACAACCTCTTACTGCATGTCATATGGACAAAGCCTGGTATGTAGGTGGAGGACAGAGGCTAGAACACAGGCCCATATGTGAAACAGTGTTGTCATACACTGAGTAAGTTGCTGGTGTTACAGGATAGTCTGCAACATAGCCTTAGTCAGGAATATGAAGTCAGAAACACAAATGGATGTAGCCATGTACTGATAGCACACAACACACACACTGCCAGTGATATATCTGACACAAGACCTGTGTGGTGGACAGACAAAACATAACAGGTACATCTCTGGCCATCATGTGTATAGGCCCACAGTTGAGAGTTATTCAGACAGACTGCATTCCATGTTAAACTAGTAGGTACACACAAACCCTGTAACACTGGTGCTATTCAATTCATATAACAACACTACTCTTACTCTGTCTGTAGTTCTGGAACTTAATACAAATATGTAGCTGACCTGAGTCTGTAAGTCCTCTTGTAAGAGGTATTGTTATCTGCTGTTTGTAACACTGCTGCCCACACACAGGAAGGATGTCCACCATACAGGAAAGATAAAGGGACCACGCCCACATGATGTAGGGATTTATAGTAGTGGTTTGCCATGGCAGTGGTAATTGGAAGTACTACAAAGCATGCTGCATGCAGGTAGCAAGTGGAGGACACTGGTGCAGAGGCCATCACCTGATAATGTGCATCACATACCAAATCCTTGTTGTAATCTATTCAAAGCAGCTCAATCCATTTACTGGAGAGAGACCAAGATAGAGAGAGAGAGTGTGAAAGTGTGAAAGCCAAAGGCAAAGCCAAAGCAAAAAAAAAAAAAAACAACAAATTAAAAAAAAATGCATCCAGCAAACTATCCAGGACAGACATCCTTCCCACAACAGGTATGTGAGGTATATATGCATGTAATTGAATGTATTACTTGGTCCATAATAATGGGATAGATGATGTGGAATGATTTATGAGCCATCAGGTGTTATTGTTATGATGATATCAAGAACAACTGCTATGGACAATAGTGTCTGTCACTGTGGGTATTGGGCCATACCCATCAACTGTGCAGATCAGCACTGACTGACAATATGTAAGCCATCAGAGCATGTGTTGTGTAATGGAAAACATGTATATTAGTCCGGGCAATAGCTGGTGGTGGAAGTAATGCCATTATGATGGACACATGGGTTCCAGAGCCCACCACTTGCAGGACAATCAAGTTAACATGTAATGTAGCATGCAGAAATGCCATAGCAGTGTAATAGGCTTACCTGCAATCTGTCCCTATATATACCCCCCTAATTTTAGGCTGTGTCCACATGTGGCACCTGTCTGCATTGTAGCAAGGCAGAACAGTGCAGCTGTGCAGGAAGGAGAGTTTGACAGCGTGGACTCACTGTCTGAATGCACCCCATATATATATATATATATATATATATATATATATATATATATATATATATATATATAGATATATATATATATATATATATGTGTGTGTGTGTATATATATATATATTTATATATATATATATATATATATATATATATATATATATAAAACGTATGTCTACAGATATACAGACACCTATATGTACTTATATGTGTATATGTATATATATATATATATATATATATATATATATATATATAAATAACATATACATATATATATATATATATATATACATATATGTATATACAACTCATAATATATATATATATATATATATATATATATATATATATATATATATACATGTGTGTGTGTGTGTGTGTGTGTATGTCTATATATATACAAACACACGTACACATATGTATATAAATACATGTCCCCTAGTTTTGCATCACAGTACTGCATGCTATGTGTGAGAGAACATCACACATATCAATACACATGCATATATACAGCAGTATGTGTGTGCAACATGGATGGTTATGTCATTTATGAACCCCTTGTTGAGACCAAATTGCTCTTGTCTGTGAAGGTGGGATTGGAAATTTGGGGAAGGATAGCAGGTTTATTTTGGATGTGGGTTGGGTTGGGAGATAGCAAAGACAGCCTACAGGGGCAGTATATGACACATGTTGTGGGTAAACACCCTGGATGGGGAGTGTCATCTGCAATGTGGAAGCCCCATGAGCCCCCGTATGGAAACAATGGGAACAAGACCCCCACCCATTGCCAGTCACATCAGCTTCATGGCCCTGATGGTGCCTGGGCTGGAGGCTGAGAAGGAGGAGCATGTGGACCATGTGAGTGTGTACTGAGGACTTCAAGTTGCTGTATCACATCCCCCAAGTCTCTGTGGAGCTCTCTATCCGCCAGACCCTGGACCTGACCTTGGGTGACAGGATCATGTCTGTGTGTGCTCCCGGGGGGCACCATCCTTTGAGGTGGTTCTACCTGAAGGTAGTGCAGGACCAGTTAACAAGGAGGACCCAGGGTGGGTCCCACATGTGATGTGACCTGGTAACATGGCCAGATGAGGTGGGAAAGGTGGTTCTGCTGGCAACTGTCCCTAAACATGCTATTTTGTCACTGTTATAGAAAATATGTGGGTAGTAATAGTCCACGTATTCCCAGATCATGTCCAACAGCATGCATAGATATCCCCAATAACACAAAACAACAGATGTGGAGCAATCACATAGCAAACAGACCACATGCATATATGGAGCCATAGTGGCCCTTACAATGGCATGAAGGTGACATCGTCTATAACAGGCCAGCAATGATAGTGTCCCACAAGGAACATGGCTACAAACACATAGCACAAAGTGTGGTACAATGCGATATATGTCCCAATGTTAGGTATTCTGTAACCATACCTATTTCCATATAAATGACTGTCTGACTGTTTGCCATGGTATCTGCAACGGTGAAGTATTTATGTGGCAAGAATGTATGGGACAGGAATGATGTAGGAAATAACCAGATGGCCATCCAAGACAGATGATCTCACATGTAGCAATCTGGTCATGCAGGCTACCTAGTAACATGCCACAATACTGAGGGGGTTGCAGGAATGTCTAGCAGGTACTGGCTGTGCAGTACCTGTGTCAGCAATTGCCTGGACTCTGCAAAAGTGTGGGTTATGGTAATTGGATGTGACAGTTGTACCACAGGAAACATCAGCCAGGCCTCTCTACAGGTAGTATATGCATAACAGAAGAGGTCCCCAAAAGACATGCATTGCAATCTGTGCTGTGTACCAAGACCACACTGGAAACCTACAGACAGTATCACATAAGATACATGTGCTGCACAACCAATGCTTCACCCCACCTCAGGCCCACCATCCCTTTCTGTACCGTGCTGGTGCCAGTGTACACCTGTATGTTTGCCATTCATTAGCTGGGACACTGCAAACTGACACACATGTGTAGGCCATAGTTGTCAAGCATCTGGAAAAAGGCTGATGGTGGGGAGGGGGTGTCATCATGACACAACAGTGCACTGCAGCAGGGATCCAAAAGATGCTATGAATGGCTGTCTCTACACACAGTCAGGGTCAGGAACTGTGGCAGATGTAACCCTGACTCCATAACAATAGTGACGGCAGTGTGTGAACTCCAAGGGATGTGTACATGAGTTGATTTTGCAATCATGCAGAGTTGGGGGATATGTGTAGGGCAGACTGACCATATACTGGCAAATGAAGATGACCAATGCTAGTATACCTATGCCAGGAATAGTGACTGCAGTAATAAACATAACAGTAGGTGTAACAAACCATTATGATAAGGGCATGCACACATATGCACCCATGAAGTGTATGCATCTCAGTCAGCATCAGCACAACTAACACATTTGTTTGACACTGCATTTGATTGTACAGGACATATGTTACATATCAGGCTCATGTAATGTTAACATATACAGTAATGTGGTCCCATGGCATATCAAGAAAGAGGGTGTCATATCAATAAGGGTGTGTACACTCCCCATAGCCACCGTAAGGTTTGATGGTTTTGTAATAGTATCATATTGGTCATACATGCACGGCTGATGAGGACATCTGTAAATCAGACATCAGGCATTCACAAGTGACATCTGTCCACATATCATCCCAGGTATGTGTCGGACAAACACATAGGAGCTGTGAGCATTAGATCAGACATAACTGACACAGTAATACACATTCAGCAATGGTGTGTACACCTGTGAGGTATGTTGCACAGTACATGGCAGGGTGCTGAACAGGTGCACAGCAATACTGCATACATGGGTGCAGTGTTTTCCAGTGGAAAGAGCATCACCTACTAACACAGCCCATGCATCACACACATGTATACTGTCTAGCATGGATTGACTATAGCTGCACTGTATGCTATTGCATAACATATGTTATGCATGTTAACAGATGGGTATTGGGAGGTCTGCATGTACTATCTTTGTGCAACCTCACCTGTAAGTGTGTGTGTGTGTGTGTGTGTGTGTGTGTGTGTGTGTGTGTGTGTGTGTGTGTGTGTGTGTGTGTGAGGAGAGGTTATATCTTTAAGTGCAATCAAGTGGAGTGGAGCGGGGTTGATGCATGTAGGATTTGTGCATGTATGTGTGGGTGTGTTTGTGTGGGTGTCCATGTATGCACATGTGTGATTGTGGGGTGTTCATACATCAGTATTTCCCTTTGAAATCATGCAGTACATGAACATGGACTGACACATGAGACACCAGGAATACTTGTCTGATATGTAATCTCAGGACAGCTGATAGTATAATAATGTCTGTAGCATGGAACATGCATTGGGAGGGAAACTAGACACCAGATATACTGTTAAAATTGCAATCAGCAGAAAGGTGAAAGATTACCCACATATGCAGCACTATAGATGCATTTGGGAAATTACTAGACAACACCAGTGAGTGTATCCAGTGTGTACTGTTGTCCACATAATAAGTTGATTGAACAGCAGATCTTGCATCTACTGAGCAATAGGTATTTATGACACTCCAGTGTGTGACATCATTGAGTGACCATAGTAGCCCTTAACATATGGGGGCCGTGCCCATGATGTCCGGACATACCCAGAGTGAACACTGGATGACAGCATTGAGTCCTTGTAAAACCTACTCCAATCAAGTCAAAGAGATAATGGAGTAACAGATTGTGTTTTGTGATCACTTGTCTAGGCAATTAGAAGAATGATATGTAAATGATTGGTATTAATGAGTGTATATTTCCAACTGTGATACAGGATGGGGAACTTATGTGAATAAACTTGGGACAGTCTGTAAACTCAGGGACAGGTAGGTATTATGGTGGAATGTCAGTGTGTGTGTGTGTGTGTGTGTGTGTATGTGTGTGTGTGTGTGTGTGTGTGTGTGTGTGTGTGTGTGTGTGTGTGTGTGTGTGTGTGTGCGTGTGTGTGTGTGTGTGTGTGTGTGTGTCTGTGTGTGTGTGTGTGTGTGTGTGTGTGTGTGTGTGTGTGTGTGTGTGTGTGTGTGTGTGTATGTGTATACCATTAAGCAATGGCGTACAGGCCTTAAAGTGCATTTCTTGTTTTCCCCTCACAGGTAGCAAGGTGGGTCAGGGTCTCTCCTGCATGCAATCTGATGTTGGTGTCCATACAGACACTGAAAATAATGATAGGTGTGTTGAGGCACAGGCGGTTTGTCAGAGGCCAAAACTGCATCATCATTTGACATCCCCCTGTTATCCACCCCATCCCCGCACTCAGTCACAGTGCCTATACATACCCCATCACCAGTGGCCATAGCAGAAGGGCAGTTGTTGGTTGGTGGCAGTGCACAGGACAGTGTGGAATCTATGGCTGCTGTGTCTGGACACAGCAGACATAGCCAGATGTCTGGCAGGGTATCACACAGATAGATGTAACGGGTTGCTCGTGGGAAGGCAGCTGGTCATCGTGCCCCTGGCAGACGTGCCACAACTGGTACCACAAGATGCATGTTTCTGGCTGTCATGGAGGTGCAGGCATGTATGGAATTGTAAACCAGACAGGGTCTGAGGCTGCAGCAGGCTGCTTTTAAATCTGTAAGTGACAACATCCATTATCTTGCAGATGCCCACCGTGATTATGCAGAGGTCATGGGTATATGGTTGGGTGAGGTGGTGAGCCTCATCGACCATGGATTGTCCATGCCAGAGCATGTGTTGGGAGTGGTGTGACAGCCATGTGCACGTAGGGCAGCAACACCAACATCTGGCGGTCGACATGGACATGCAAGGACACCAAGCCACTCCTGTAGTGGCAATACCAGCCCCAGTACTGCAGGAGGCATGCTGTCCACACCACAGCACAGCAGGCCATGTGCATATCACCCTGGCCAGTCCCAGGAGGGACCTGGTTACATTTGTCATCATCAGAGGAGAGTAGCATATCAAGGCTTGTACCTGGATGTGCCTGAGGAACCCCTGACAGGCACAGTTCTCATGTCCATGGCCAAAGGCGGTGAACTGCACACCCTGCCAGGTATGGTCTGCTGCTGTCCAAGAAAAACCTGTATAGGGCAGCCAAATGGCAGAACTGTGTGCATGCATACCCACACACAATACAAACACACCTAGGGCAACCCCATACCTACACACACCATATCACCACACCCATATCAGTAACTTGCACCCCTCACTCACACACATAGTGTCAAATGTATGGACCACCCTAGGTCTTTGGCAAACCAACAACACACCCTATGCATATGATGATATTTGTGCCACATCCCTGTCATCTGTAACATCAGTGCAGGGGAAAGGCTTATATGGTTCTGATGCACATGGTGACTGTACTACAGTGTGCCAATGTACTGCTGTGTAACATGTTGTCAGCAGTAATGTTTAATGCATACATGTCAGGTAGTGTATCTGTCCAGCCATGATGTATTATAGCTGTTGGCAAAACTGAGTGATTGTGGTTTCCATAATGTTATCCATTTGTGTTGTATGTGTACATGTGTCAGCAGGAGGATGGTTTGCTGTCATATCTCACAAGGGGTGTGGCACTGTGGTGACACCATGGCTGTGCCATATCCTGGGTGCAGTTGAACATATCTCACAGGTCTATATAACAGTTATTGCCTGAGCCACATAGACAGATGACCCTCTGGGATATGTATATTCGGCAACCTGAAGTAGATCCCTCCACATACATGCACATTCTTACTTGGCAACACTGGGACTAGACCTCTACCTAGGTATGTAGTGCAATTGATGTGTGTGGCTTTAATTGCACACACCACACAGAGTTTAGGATGAGGTGTGTTCCAAGTTACATGTTACATGCAGAACATCCCCAGGCATGGACAGTATAGTAATGGGGATGTAACGCTTATATATGGACAATACATAGTGTGACATACCATCCTATACACATTAACAAAACACATAGACACACATCCAAAAGACCTGGGTCTATCAGTTCTAACTAACTTGTCAGTTTGTCCAATGTGTTACAGGTAGGCTGCACACAGCACATGCATAACTGGGCTGGTTAGTGTTATCAATTACCTGTATGGTTGATGGTGACAGTGGTCACCATACAGTGGTTCATGGGACATGTACTGGGGGTACCTTGGTCTAATGACAGTATACCCAGCACCCACACCCCACTGTGGATATTGCATGCACTGAACCCATGATGACACTCTGACATACCCACCATCACACATTAACCAGGACTGCAATATAACCCCTTGTCCATCCCAGGAGTGCTACTACAGGGATATGCATCTAATGCACATGCCACAGGCATAGTAGGGTGATACATTGCCATGCCTCTCTTTTGGGCAGTAACATCACTATCCCTAATACTGTGTGGCAATGTGTATTGTAATAGGAGTATGTGGCCATGGAATGCTGTACCCTACATATATACACACAGGCACCCATACACAAATTTGCCAGAATTCAGTGAGTATCCCATGAATATCAATCCATTTGTACAACAGTATTGTGCTGGTACTGCAAGTTTCAGGTAGCCCATAGGAAGAGGAGCGTAACATGGTACATGTAATGTCCAGTACAGCAGCAGCAACATCTAACTATGGCAATGGGTGTTACAGTGGGTGTGAAGGGCCTCAGGATATGTCCAACTACAGGTGTACTAACACACACAGACACTGATACCCTCAGTAATGCACACGTACACATTTGTCAGTACTGGGGTGCATCACTTCAGGTGTTCATAGGTGTGTATCTGGCTGTTGTCCATGGAGAGATGGGAAGTGTAGGGGATGTGTGTACAGTGGTATTATGCCACCTGCCATGTGCCAGCAGGCAATCTATCTACAAACACCACAGTGGTGACCCTCAAGGTGATAGTGACATGCATCAGCCAATTTTCTGGATGCCTCCTGCAAATGGCCAGTGAGGTGCTCTGGATTGAATGGATTGTATGCAACATGTATTACATAACATGGTTAGTGTCTGTCTTGGAGAGCAAGCATGTTCTGTTGACTGTTGTAGTGTAGTGGAGGTACCCATGGCATGTGGTGCATGCAGGGTGTTGTGTCCTATCTGTGCCAATTATAACACAGCTGGGCAGGCATGTCAGTGTCAGTCAAGCATAGGTTGCCTGTATGTATCCAAGCTGGATACCTGACATCTTCACATCTGTACAGGGATTGACAGACATCAGCTCACCAACTAGCTATGCAGTAGGATGAATGTGTTGATAGATTTCTGTGAACAATAGGTAATGCATTGCTACATGTAGGCAGCCCTCATTGACATGTGCTATACAGACAGTAGTCTACAGTTAATTTCCACATGTCAGATCATTATCCAGTAGGAAATATATAATGTAACTCAGCTCATACACCAGGAACATGACAGTAAGGACTCGGAATCCATCTATGCATGCAGGGGTGTTTGTTGCCAGTACTACAATTAGCAATCTACTCTTGCTTGGGAAAGCACTGGCAACAGTAGTAGCATCATGATACATTACATGCCAGTGTGACTGCACATAACGTGGGATACTACCCTTTTATGTAACACATGCACATGGATAAGAGTGTTGTACAAGTCATATATACTCAAGTGTCCCAGACAGGAGACTCACACCCCTTGCTACTGTAATGACAGCACATAGATGCATGTTATGTACATGGCATTACATACACCTATTACAGATGTCAGTACCCTGCTATGTTATCAGACTGGGATGTGAGCACTGGTTACCAGTACTTAGCCATGCTTAGCAGGTGTCAGCATTGCTGCAATATAATAGCTAAGCAGATTTGCACACTGGTAAGCAAAGCCTACATGGTGTTAGCACCTGTATATTTAACTGTAGCTTAGCACTGCTTAGCGTCTATCAAACCCATGCAAATGCACTTAAAGCTTCTCAAAACTGCCTTAAAAACTCTGTATTCAACAGCCCTTGCTCTGCCAGCAACAAAATAGACAGCCCTTCCAGGTCTTGAATCCAGGACCCTATACACTATAGTCACAATAGTTAACCACTACACCATGACAGATGTGAAGACAGTTGTTGTTTTTCCAATACATCTGTCAGCAGACATATTGAATACTATTGAACAATAGCTGTGACTTCTACAATTGTATAGTACATATTAGTGATATTACTGTTGCATCACATACATTCTTATATCTAAATATACACATATCATATACATATGGTGTGATACATCTGGGAAGGTGCACACAACAGTAATGTTCACACATGGCAAGGATATGGATATATACATATACATATGTAGATAAATCTCTACATGTACACATATATATTCATAGATATGTATTTATACACATCTGTATAATGCATCATATATATATATATATATATATATATATATATATATATATATATATATATATATATATATATATACGTGTGTGTGTGTGTGTGTGTGTGTGTGTGTGTGTGTGTGTGTGTGTGTGTGTGTGTGTGTGTGTATATATATATATATATATATATATATATATATATATATATATATATGTATGTGCAGCATATATATACATATATATCCATGTCAATATATATGTAAATATATCAAATTAAAGTAAACAAATGCTGTAAACACAAAAAAGGAGCTAATGAAGCCACTAGCAATAGTCCAAAACATGCTGGTACTTAATGTATAAGCAGTTTATTAAAACAGACAACGTTTTCGTCACTCCTCTCGAGCAACTTCTTCAGAAAGTAAGAACAGTTACACAAATGTAGTCATATTTAAAAAATCCGCCTCTGAGCAGCATGATTGTATAACCAATCAGCTTGATTAAGATATAAGCATAAGTAAAATTTAAAGCACCACATGTTGAATTGTCGGTGTGCACAAACACAAAACAAATAACCTATATGAAAAT